>NC_090269.1:232269627-232578794 GCF_040414725.1 Anabrus simplex | reverse complement strand
TAACCAAGCAAATGATGATGTATTTATGATATATTACGTCAACTTATTATGTATATTAGGTAAAATATTGCGACCCCATATGGGGTCGTATTGGTCATTACGAATTGTACACGAACACGCGCCCCCATATGGGGTCGTACTTATACAGTAGTTACTGTCCCGACGCTCGGTCATACTTACATTTTCCTTTGCAGGGACGCGTTAAATGATGTTGATTATGAGAGATGTGTTAGGTTGTTCATACTGGGGCCGTAAAAACGTAGGATCCCCGATTTTAGGTCAGGAAATGTTTGTAAATGGCGATTTTCCGATTTTAGGTTAGGAAATTTTCGTATAAAATGTTGTTATATAAAGTAGTGATAATCATGTAAATTTGGTTAATTCGGATGTAACAGAATATTATTATAAGAAGAATTAGTAGTTACGGAATATTGAATAAGTATATAATTTTATTTGTATAACATTTAATTTGAGTGAGAGAACCCAGCAGCGATGATCGTGCAACATGGGAAACCTGTGACTATATCGTTGAAGACGTTCATAATTGTTGCAACAGCTGGCTTGGAAACCCGGAATACAGCGGCGATGTGTATGCTGAAGACTGTAATTTATCAATATGGATGAACATGCGAGATCGCTATTTGCTCTGTACTGAGTTCAAAATTAACGTAACTATATACTACGTTTGCATCATTGTCTGACTTGTTCGATATATCGTCCAGACTATTTGCACTAAATATTTTACTGCTTGATTTGCTAGTAACGACTTAAAAAAGAAAAGGAAACTCGCAGCACTGCACAATGACATAAACAATCCGTGCGCGAGATAGGCAATGACTTTTTCACCTTACATAACACTCTTGATGTACCCATATGGGGTCGCGCCAAAACAGGAATTGAAGAATGGAAGGTGGACTATGCATATACTTAAATAGACGACCAGCAGATGGCAGGAAGAGAACTTATACAGCTTCGAATCACATACTTACTGCGCACCCAAATGGGTTCGCACAGTTCTCGATTTACAACGAACGTACGACCCCATATGGGGACGTGAAGTTCAAAAACTTGACTACTCTCACGTACCCATATGGGGTCGCTTGGCACTCAACGTGTTAAACACTGCCGAGAGCACTGTTTAACCTCAAATGACAGGAGTGAATCACAATCAGAGGTTATGTACCGTGAAATACGTAATTTGTATTATCATGCTGAGACGATTCCGGGAAGAAAGGTTAGTCCGACGGCCTCTCTGTGGGTCGCCCGCTGCTAAATTGCAGCAATTCGTTTGACATGCACGGGGAGATAATCATAAAATAAGGTTTCGCTTTTCAAGAGACTTGTTTCTTGAGACTGACAAAGTGACAGTCCGGTAACTGTCAACTTGAATACAATTCTTGGCAATCGATATATTTTATTATATACATCGGGTAATTTCCATGGAATTATAGATCACTTCGACTACATACATATCACAAATACGTGTCCCGATCGTCTGAGGGCTGTCACATACATCAACCGGGAGAGATTCACTTATATTTACTGCCAAGTAAACACACATAATAGTGAAAACTAAAAAGTAGGTTGTATGGGATTTTTATATATATAATCGCATAGGTTTTCGGCAACTATCAGATAGGAAAAGGCAAGTGGTGGTGATTAGCGTTTAAAGAGGACTGGGGAAGAAGAGCCGTGGCCATAATAACAGCCCTAGTATTTGCCTGGTGTAAAAATAGGGAAACTACGGAAAACAATCTTCACAGCTGCCAATGATGCATTTCGAATCTACGATCTCCAGAATGCAAGCTACATCTATATGGCCCGTACAACACACTCAGTTACACATTACTATTGCTTCATCTTCTCTTCGTCGAAGCTACCGTATTTATGAGTAAATTACACTCAAGTGTAACAACACTATAATGAAAGCTACAGTTCCCCGTACGGTGGTGTGTCGCTTTAGTGTCGATAATATTACGAGATTTAATTTGCACCGAAAGCGATACTCATAAGTCATGCTCATGTTTAGCCGTATTTGAGCAAGACAAACAGCTAACTGGCGTTCGGCGTGCGCACCGATGAATTTCATTGGTTGCGACAAGCAAAGAGTTGCATGAAAGATACTTCTGTCTCCATTTTCAAACCAATATTGAAACTTTAAGGGATCGACTGAACATTGTTTATGCAATGGAAGATCGTGAATGATTTAGACGTTGTTTAGGTAGACGATGTCTAAGGCTTTAAACTAGTCATCGTTTCTGCAATCGGCCCATATTGTCTAACTGTATCACCAGTGAACAGATTTTTCTTGGTTGCTTAATTTTTCCTATTGTAATGTATATTAATGTTTATAATTTAATTACTAATCAGATACCTGATTTTTGCCTTGAAGGGATAATTTGACTGATGATGCCCTCAATGAAGGGCAAAACATGTCTCAAATGGAATTAATAATAAATTCATAATGTTTAAAAATTTATATGTATTGAATAGGTGACACATTAAACCCTTTAGCATCCTACATTCAGTATCTTCAATACGGACAACAATGATTTTTATCACTTGCAATACCAAGGGAGATGTTCAACAAATTTCCAATTTCTTTGCAATCATTTAAGAAGAGGCTAGGAAAACGGATAGGGAATCTTCCACCTGGGCAGAAAAGGATAGGAAAACAGATACGGAATCTGCCACCTAGGTGACTGCCCTACATGCAAATCAGTAGTAATTGATTGATTGATTGATTGATTGACAGCCCACAAGCGAAATCGATAAAGGCAAAAAAGGAGGATCCACATCACCTGATGGCCAAGCAGGCATCAATTTTTGTTAGCGAGACAAAGTCTCTCAGTGCATTGGCACTGCCAGTGGCTTCAAGTAGCCTATGTATGCACTGTATGCACGGTATGCACTAGCCATGCGTCTTGGTAGGTGTGCTAGGTACCAACTGATGAGCCCAACCTAGCACACGGGGGCGAAACGCTGGCAACCAGGAATGAGTTAGCTGGAAAATTTATAATATCCAGTAACGGACCATTTATATTGGATCCACATCTCTTCGTTGCTATCGTTGTAAAAAGATAGATCATAAGGCGAAGACGTCCAAATTGAATAAATTGATCATGACAATGCACACAAGGCACGAGGAAGTACCTCGCTATATATTACATCAGAACTGAACTTGTGAAAGTTCACGACGGACCGCAGCGCAGATAAAGTGTGGTGTCTCGACAGCGGCTGTACATCGCACATGTGTAAAAATGTGGACTATTTTTCACTAGTAGAATCCGATGTTTCTGACAATTTAAGGTTAGCGAACAGTTCTACGGAAAAAATAAGTGCAAAAGGTGTTGTGACAATGTGAATGAGCGTTGATGGTCATGATAAAAGTTTCTGCCGGGCTGAGTGGCTCAGACAGTTGAGGCACCAGCCTTCTGACCCCAGCTTGGCAGGTTCGATCCTGGCTCAGTCCAGCGGTATTTGAAGTTGCTCAAATACGTCAGCCTCGTGTCGGTAGATTTACTGGCACATAAAAGAACTCCCGCGGAACTAAATTTCGGCACCTCTGCGTATACGAAAACTGTAAAAGTAGTCGGTGGGACGTAAAGGAAATTATTATTATTAAAAGTATCAACCTATGCGATACATTATACGTACCTGATCTGCGTACTAATCTACCCTCAGTCGGGAAGATCGTAGACAGGGTCACAGTGTAGTGTTTGACAAAACATCCGCTCGAGTTACAGATGCAAACGATAGTACATTATTCATCACACATAGAAGAGACAGTCTATATTACATTAATGCGTCGTACACCGAAGAAGAGAGAGAAATTGTCTGAGCTGAAGACACGCGAAATGGGCCTATTTTAGACTGGCACATTTGATTAGGAATCTAAACATAATGGATCTATGAGAGACAGTGAAGAGTAAAAGGATAAAGGGAATCAAAGTCATCGGCACTGAAAAGGATTCTGAATGCGAGATCTCTCTCCAAGGAAAGAAAGATGGCACATACCTCTTTTATGAAGAAGTCTGACAGGGGAATGGGACAAGGGGAACTGATTCACTGCGATATTTGTGGCCCTATGAGGGTTTCCTCGAATGGAAATTCGCATTACTTCATCATATTCATCAACGATGCGACTGGTTGGTGCGGAGTGAAGTTTCTTCCTCAGAAGGTATATATTTAAGTACAATTCCACCTTTTCAATACAACATACTTTTGCAATGCCGTTTCATATTACAGTTTAAGATTTATTTGGTACCAGTTTCGACCCTGTTTGCGGTTATTATCAGCCATAAATATAAATTGTACAATTCAATCAAGGTCCTAAAACAATACAATTTTTAATGTAACATTAACGTTAAAAATAGACAACACATCTCAACTTTTAGAAATAAAAAATAGGAAGATTCTTGCCTTGGATTTCATCACATATAATGTGCCATGGTCCAAGTGAAAAATGGACAGGATAAAAGGCATATATATCTACAGTTACAATGTGAATTGACCATTAAATTTAAAATCTTAAACTAAGAAAACCATTAAAATGGTTACAGGAAAATGTAATTCATCACTCTCATTTATGACACATACAGTACATAAGAATAATAATACAGTCGAACCTCGATATCTTGAACCTCCATTACTCGAATTTTCAGTATCTCAAACTAAATTAGATTTTCCACCCATTTGTCCTATTGTTCACGTGTATTTATTTCTCTATTCTCGATATTCGGTTATACGAATTTCTTGATTTCTCGAAGCAAACATTTCCTCCCTGTAACTCGAATTTTGTGCAACATTAACTGTGCAATACAGCATTTGTGGTTTGTGAGCAACAGTTAACAAGTAAAGAAAGGGTTAGAGTGAAGATGGATACTAATATGACAGGAACTGAAAAACTCAAACTTCTAGCGATCGGCAAATTGGCAAAGCCTCGCCGTTTCTCGGGTGTCAATTAATTACCAGTCACGTACGAAAGCAAGCCCAGAAGTCACGTATGACAAGGTCCATTTACGAAACTCGGCTGCATGGTATTGACGAGAAGTTTCAACGTGAAGGGAGGGAAGGTTAACCGCAACAAACAGAAAAGACTAACGGATTTTTTTTCCAAATATGTTAACGGAGCTATGTTTCTTGTTTCACTACTTTATGTACTGTCTCCTGTCTTCTAGAAAGTTACTATAATAAGTGTTATAATTAAAGTGATGCCATAAAATAGTCTTTCCTTTTAAGTACCGTTAAAAATAATGTATTCAGTAAAAGCCTGTAGATACATATGATTCAATTATGTGCTATACATGCTCAAAAACGGTATTCTCTATATCTCGAAATTTTGATAACTCGAAATAAAATTTATCTCCCGAGGTGTTTTGCATAAAATATTTTCCTTTACTAGACTGTAAAATGAACGGAAATGTAATTTTATAGGTATCTATGAACACTTGGAGATAACGTTTGTTATTATTCATGAGGTATATTTTTGGGCTTATGCCGTGTAATTAATTATAAAAACACACTCAAGGCGTTTCGAAAAGAACCTTGCCTTTCTTCATCAGGAGACAAGAGAGAAATGAAACGACACATAACAGGTTGCTAGGAGAAAGCAACAAGGAACTTGAAATGGTGCCCTAAGATGTAAACGGGACGCCATTTTAGACCCAAATAGAGACAACGAATGGCAACAGTAAAGCATTACTCTCTAATGGTTCTGATAATAGGTAGCCATGATTCACTGAGTTTGTAGCCTGTATCGCGGTTGAAATTATCTGGGTGTTTACGTATTTCAACCGCCTCCCTGATAATTCTTGGGCAAGGTTTATATTGGGCAGACTTCAAGAACGGTATGTACTTGCATCAAAGAACATACCAGATCTATCAGACTCAACCAACCTGATAAATCAGCTGTTGCTGATCATGCCTTACCACCTGGTCATGATGTCTTGTTCCAAGAAGTGGATGTTCTTGCCCGTATAAAGCAATATCGCTCAAGAATCATCAGGGAGGCGGTTGAAATACGTAAACACCCAGATAATTTCAACCGCGATACAGGCTACAACCTCGGTGAAGGCTACCCATTATCAGAACCATTAGAGAGTAATGCTTTACTGTTGCCATTCATTGTCTCTATCTGGGGCTAAAATGGCATCCCGTTTACATCTTAGGGCACCATTTCAAGTTCCTTGTTGCTTTCTCCTAGCAACCTGTTATGCATCGTTTCATTTCTCTCTTGTCTCCTGATGAAGAACGGCAAGGTTCCTTTCGAAACACGTTGTGTGTATTTTTATAATTAATTACATGGCATAAGCCCAAAAATATACCTCATGAATAGTTACACGGGCCGTGAAAGTCAAGAGAAAATAGCAGAAACTGTCACCGACAAAACTCCCTGAAATACATTCAACTCATTAAAATTATGAAGTAAGAATAAACAAAAATGCACTGAAATACATGAAACTACCACATTAAAAAGAGATCAGTATGGCTCATACATTATTAACATAGGACTTTGACACGGGGAAAAGCACAGAACCGCCAGAAAAAACACGAGGCATACAACTCCAATGAAATTACGCACAGAAACAATGTTAATAGAGCGCGAACCACACAATAAGAAACTCATTCTTTCGTCCCGATTAACTGAGTTGCTAGCCCTCGCTAGCCTCTCTTGCTTGTAGTACTATGATTGCTGTCCCAAATCCCCTGCCATAAAGCACACATACTGCTGTAGCGAGCCGGAAACACGATACACGAAAGCGACGGACGATACACGCGCAAAATAAAGCATCAAATAAAAACACTTGAAAATGAAGTTGGATAATTTACACAAGCACATAAGAATTTATCCTTTATCTTAGAGGAAGAGTATTGACTGTACTGGAGGTTATATTGGTCAAGAATAGGAAGAATTAAAAATAAATCGGAAAATCAGAATAGTTAAAAACGGAAAGTCAACAATAGCCACTCTCTAACGGCATTCAATTTGCCTTTCTCTAAAAAATTTGTGCGTATTTATAAACTTTTATCATCTTTGTATCTCATTATCATCATCTGTCATCTAACATTTTAACTTGACAGTGTCATATTTGTCTCATACTTGCCAACCCTTCCGATTTACCCGGAAACTTTCTGTTTTTACTTAATTTAATGTTATTTGCTTTAGGTCCCACTAACTACTTTTTAAGGTCTTCGGAGACGCCGAGGTTGACACTAGTGTTCTTAAATGTGTATCTTTTACACAGGTTTTTGTCCGGCCCCGCAGTGTAGGGGGCAAAGCGTCCGCCTGTCACCCTGCGAAATCGGGTTCAATTTCCGGCCGGATCAGGGGTCCCTGGGGACTGGGCGTTTGTGGCGTCCCTAACATTCCTTGCCTCACATTCAACACTCTACACTTCCGCAATTACACTTACACGCAGGTTCCTCTCAAATGGTGAAAGTAGTGGCAAAAGATCTTCATAGGTCGACACCACTAACAAATATCATTAAAAATCAAACCCGGGACCCTCTGAACTGAAGAGCAGTACGCTGACCATTCAGCCAACACTTTTGGTCGCTCTTCATACAAAAATATTACAGATAAGCTCTCACTGTCTTCTGATTTCAATAACAAACGTATTTGAAATTGCTAGAGTTACTTACATTATAAGCTTCCAATTTGTCAACTTTCAAAATTGCAGTGCCATCATGCTTAGAAGAGTCCTTTTTCTTTCCTGGATTCTTGACTAGAAATCGTCTAATAAGGCCTGCTGAATAGAAGTGTCTCTTAGCTTCCAAAACGCTCACTCTGAAAAATTTAAATACCACATATCAGTTAAAATTATAACTTAGGTAAAACTTCATAAGCACAAAAACTGAAGCACATAACACAAGTAGGTCATTTTTTTTTTTTTTTTAATAGTTGCCTATATCATCTAGGGGTAGTTCAAGTTTATTTTCTCAGAGATAATGTTAAGTTTTATTCCCTGTCAACTATGAATGGACTATCAGTTAGCACAGGCCAGTCTAACTTTCAAGATGGGGCAATAGTCACACTCTTCTGCAGGTGATTAAATTTTGGAAATGGGCTGAACTAAAACTTTCTTCCAAATGGATCAAATTGTGAATTTAAAAGACAATAAGTAAATATGTGTGCCATAACTTGCAGCCGGGACACCAAAAGATTTTGTATGAGCAGTATGGAGATGTCATCAGCCCCTACAACTGCGGACCTAACTGATTCAAATGCATTTTCTTAATGGATACTGGCATGAATACAAAAAAATCTGCTGCTGGCCTGGGAGCTTGAAACAAATTATTTATATTTAAGTGTATTTTATTGCAGACAAGCTTCATTCTTACAGAGGAAAACAACAGTTCAGTTTGTTGATATTAAGAATTAGAATCTCAGTGTCAAGAAGGGCATTTCATCATTCGGAGTACACAAGAACTTCGTTTATCAGGTTCAAAGTGGGACCGGAACTGATCCGGATTATCAAAAATACGGATAATCCAGAAGAGAGAAAAAAAAGAAAGAACAAATACAGTACACGTTATAAAATATATTAACATAAGTTGTACAGTAATACCTTTCTTCAATTGTACAAAAAATATAAGAACAATTTTCTTAATTTAATGTTATTTGCTTTACGTCCTACTAACTACTTTTTAAGGTCTTCGGAGACGCCGAGGTGCCGGAATTTAGTCCCGCAGGAGTTCTTTTACCTGCCAGTAAATCTACCAACACGGGGCTGTCGTATTTGAGCACCTCCAAATACCACCGGACTGAGCCAGGATCGAACCTGCCAAGTTGGGGTTAGAAGGCCAGCGCCTTAACCGTCTGAGCCACTCAGCCCGGCAACAATTTTCTTACATTTATGACTGCTTTATGCACTAAAATAATGTGTGAGCTTTTTCTGTTTTAGATTTGCCTGGGATTCTAAACAGGCCAGCAGTTTGTCCAGCTTCACTGTTGCCTCTCCATGAGTCATTGTTTCATCTGATGAAGTGCCGGTTTCATTTTCAAATTCACCATCACTCTCCTAATTACCTGCCGAGGAACAAGAGGCAATAATTTATTCATTTGTCATTATGCCGTAGCCTGAATCACAGTCATTTTTCAACCAGTCATTTACGTCGTTCACATCTACGTCCGAGCGACCTGGAATGCGTGCAAATTTGTCAAGGAACTCAGAAGAGTCCACGATTTTCCATTCCCAATTCCAGGCGAATCCCAGGACGGTACCTTTGATAGACCGCAACGGGTTACTTCCAATTCCTGTCCTTAACTATCCTTAGTGGAAAAGACATTCAAGAAGAATCAACCCTGTAAAAGAAATACTGTATAAGTAAACATAAATTTTTATTATTTTCTATTCGGATAAACGAGAGATCCGGATTAATGAGGGCCGGATAAACGAGGTCCTTGTGTATATATTTTAATTTAGCGTTTTGTATTTTTTGTTTCACTTTTATTTTGTGATGATTTGTATGCATTGAGGTTGTCCAAAATTTTACTATGTTTCTATTAATTTTTATTGTAGAATATCTTCTGAACCATCAGTGGTTGTATTTCAACTGAGAGCCACAGGGCAGCTGGACAGGAAGCTTTTACTTATTTAAGAGGGGTGTATTAGTCATAGAAGTCTAGAATCATAGATTTTAGCACTTCATCCTTTGAAACAATGTCTGTCAACAATTCATTGTTACTACATAGCGCATGTTATAAGTCATTTTTAGTTATGTGAAAGGAAAACAGCCAGCCCATTAAAAGCTCATTAGACAACAGCTAAATGATTTTCTAAAACAATTAAAATATGATGATAAAATAACAACAGAACAGACATACATATTCATTACAGACTCTTATACCTTTCAGCATTCAGTCTGCAAGCCTCTGTGAATTTCCTAAATGCCTCCACAATCCTCTATTTGTAACTAGTTCCATATCCTCGTTCAGTTCTATACCTCTTATCTTTAAATCGTTTAGAAACAGAGTCTAACCATTGTCTTCTTGATCTCCCTCTACTTCTCTTACCCTCTAAAATAGAGTCCATTATTCTCGTAGGTAACCTCCATTCAACATTTACTCAAGTTGGTCTGAAAAACAGACCAATGTAAAGAGTTTCGTCCAGGAGCTGGAGCTGACTTCCTTCTTATAGAATACTGTTGATCGCAACTGCGAGCTCATTGCATTAACTTTACTACACCTTGAATCAATCTCACTTACTATACTACCATCCTGAGAAAACACACATTCAAGTACTTGAAATTATCTACCTGTTCCAGCTTTGTATCCCCAATCTTACATTCAATTCTCATGGATTTCTTACCTACTGGCATCACTATAGTCTTAGAAAGGCTAATTTTCACACCATACTCACTGCACCCATTTTCAAGTTCCAAGATATTAGACTGCAGGCTTTCGACACACACTGCCATTAACCCATTGGCATACTATTTTTAATGTAGGCCTACTGAGCATGCACATGTATACCATTTTTTCACACATAAGATACAGTTTTACACTACTAAGATTTATGCATGTAATACACAATATATTGAATTTTAATCATACCATTGTTTGGTGTGATTAAGTGCAGTACCCAGAACAACAATCTGAAAGGCTTTAATGGTGTCAGACACCCTATAACACTCCGGGAAATGCAAAGCCACCAAATACTTTTCACACTCGTATCTCATTGCACTTTTCTTGCTGGTCTTGCTTTCAGCATAGTCACGGCCTGGTCTGGGGTTATAAACCTTGTAAAATGTGCCCAGTAAACTCATACAGGGAGAGTTGGGATTTTTTCTGTGAATAAGTAATCGGCAAAACAGTTTCTTTCACTAGCTATCTCATCCCATACAGTTGAAAACCACATGTTGAGAAATGTCTAGATCTGGAGGGAGGGTCCCGTTTACGACGGATTTTATTCCAGAATATCATATAAAACCATCTTCGGAAGGTTTATCGCCTGTTTAACTCCATTCCCAGCCATCTTCCTTTTTGTACTATAAGCAGGATGGACTTCATTATCATCATCACCTTCAAGCGTGTCATCACTCTCACATTAAATTTTTTGTTATGCTGCTGTAACTTTCATTACTCATAAATAAAATGGTATAATGTTTCAAACTGTATCACTGCCCAATTCACTCCATCCCATAATATACATTTGATTTTATTCCTTTTAATACAATCTGTACTAGGGCCGGCATTTCTGCTGATTATCAAGCGGATAATCACCCTACTTGGAGAGTGATTGCCTGCTGCATGATGCAATCTACAATGTTCATTCCAACTTCAAGAGAGAGAGAGAGAGAGAGAGAGAGAGAGAGAGAGAGAGCAGATTCTCAGCTTTCAGACGGTATACTGCATGTCATGCCATCTATGGACAGAAGGCTCGAACTAGTTGCAGAAAGCTTTTACCTTCCAGTAGACAGTCTGCCAGGGGACTGTGTATGAACGGACACTGCACGTGCGGCCACCTGGCGGGCGGCAAGTGTACCATTACATGTACATTACGTTGTAGTTGATACGTAAATATGAAGGAGATCGGTACAGACAAAATGGCCGACAACGACTTCAAGCAGAATAAATGAGCGCAAAGTGTCACCAAAACTCAGATGGACTGCATAATAGAAGGCATGGAATCACGAGGGCCGTGTATAAGAACATCAGAACGGAATCTGGATTGGTTTTTAAAATAATTGAATTCTGAATCATTCTTTGCCGAGAACAAAAGGACAGCACGCAAAAACTGTGATGAAGATAATATAATACCAAATCTTCGCTGTACATCAACAAAACTGGTTAAAAAGAAAATTAAAGAGGAATTTTATGCTAGATGGCATATGAGCAGAAAGAAATTCGGCAAGATCCGTAACTTCAAAAAGAAATAATAATTTAAAAAAAGAGATATCTGGATCATTACATCGGGAAGCAACGAGAGGGCTATTTGTACCTCTAGACAATCCACTACAAGAAAAGAAAGAGCAGAATTAATTACTTAAGATTCATATTAGCTGAGAGAAATTATAATTAACAAGCAGAAGTTATATCCATATATTTATAACGTATATATACGCATCACAAGTAGCTAGAGAAATAGCAATATAAGTGGCTATATGAACAGTATAATTATGTATTCTGTCATCCGAATGTCCTTGTATGTTTTCATAAACGAGTTTCACATCACGGAGTCTTGCTAAACGTGGGAGTGGATTGCCCAGAATTACATAATGAGGCGCAAGATGACAATTCATTGTGACCAGAGATGACATGCAGAGGACCACGGACCGGCCGAAAAGATCGCATGTAGCAGCTAAGAAGAAGCCAGCTCGGAGGGTGACGGGTGCAAGATAAGTTTCTGATTTTCAAAATTCTTTGTATTATTTGGTAGATAATATTCATTGTATTTCAATTACCAGTTACATTTAATCCAGGTGCCAAACATGACCTACAGAAACTAATTTATGTCATGTAAACTGACAAATGATATTTGTGCTAATCCATATGTATATTGGTAGGAAGTGACATTCGTTTTAAGTAAACTCTAACCTCAGCCACGGTTGTGTTAATGCCGTAAGAGAGTGCATTGTATATACATGTAAGATCCCAAGTCATACGGAAGGGCAATTCTGTTGAATTGCAGAAAATATTGGGAAGGATACATGCTGTGTGAGATGTAGATTGTTTTTAGGAGGCATGTATACTGACAGACATGACTATGGCTATATAAAGCAAAGAAGAAATAGATCCTATATGAATTATGCGCAAATGCAGAAGCGATATCGAGGGAAAGTTAATACTGTACTGAATGAGAGGTTTTTAAGATGATCTGAGATGAGAAGATTTGTGACTACCATGATACAGATTTTAATTGAGTATTTACGAAAATGTTAAGATACAAATGTATATGCATCGGGAATTATGATGAAAGAAGAAGGTATTGCGAAATTAAATGGCACATGAGAGTAGGATCGTAGTTGAGTAATCATTGTATGGCAAGGTTTGTGTCCAGAAATGAATATAAAAGTATGCTCACAGCAGAATCCCATATTAAATACCAGCTCATAGTAATGAACAGTAGTCAGCTGATATCCTTCATAGTTGTTAATAGATGTTGATATAAGGATTTGTGGGTGGAATGAACGACATGTTTAGAGTTTCTCCTTCCCAAATAAAGTTAAGACTGAGGTCACGATCCAGTTCAGTAAATGGCACTACTGAATAACTTATATAGGTTAGTGTATAATTTACCAGGGATGAAAGCACAATACGTATTGGCACAGTTTGAGATTCTAATGGTAATTTAATGGTTAAGGAAGGTTAGGTCTAGCATATTAAGATTTGCTAATGTGATATATGATTTTAAAACATGAAGGATATGTGCAAATATATATTTGATTTGGCAATGATAGCTTTATGACAGCAAATAATTGCTGTGTATGAGAAACTTATTTAGCATCCCGAAACCCAAAAGTCAACGAAAGTCATAAGATACCAGACAAGTAGATAACATATAATAAGGTTCCAAATAATAAAATTACAGACGATAAGGTTTCAGATAATATAATTTCATATAATAAAGTTGATAAATGATGAAATTCAGATTGAAACTTTAGATTTATGTGATGTAGATCAGTTTAGATTCAGATTTTGGTCAATCTAAATAGATTATACTTTAGGTAGGGTATTTTACTAGTGATATTAAATTTCAATTTTCTAACAGAGGAGTAGATCAAAGATTGAATGAAGAAAGTAGATTAAAGAGATGAGGTTTAGAGAATGACTAATTTAATTATATGGAACCTATTTTAATTATCACTATAATGCAGATGAAATGCAAATACGAAGGACTATTGTACAAATGAACATTTTCAATGGATAATCGTTTCATCAGAGAAAATGAGACGCACAAGAAAGCATTGTTCTCTTCATTTTCTTTTTCTTCAAGTTTTTGATTTAATAAATAAGTAGAAATAAGTATTAATTGTGTATATTATTCATCAGGATTATTTCAGAATAAGGTTTCGTAAATGCGGTCTTAACTCCCTGCAAAGTTGTGTTGGAAGGAGACATCCATTCGGCAGGGTTGCGATTGACGGAACAATATTTGTTACGGCAGGAAGAAGGTCTTTCTCGGATCCCACGCAAAATAAATTTAAACTACGAGTTTTGCCTGAGAAGCTGGCTGGGATATTCTTTACATCGGCCTGGACACAGTTGGGGTAGACAAGGTATGCCAATGAGTTAAGACCAAGTCATCACCATAGACTAGACTGCTTACTACATTTCCACCTAACTGAATCCCTCCCTGCCAGTTTTTACTTTTCAGCAGATGATCCATGTAAACTACAAAGAACAAAGGTGAAAGATTACAGCCTTGTTTGACCCCTGTAAGTACCCTGAACCAAGAACTCATTCTACCGCCAATTCTCGCTGCAGCCCAATTGTCAACAATAATAAATAAATAATGTTATTGCCCTTACGTCCCACTGATTACGTTTTAGGTTTTCAGAGATGCTGAGGTGCCAGAATTTAGTCCCATAGGAGTTCTTTTACTGCCAATAAATCTACCGACACGAGACTGATGTATCTGAGCACCTTCAAATACCACCGGACTGAACCAGGATTGAACTTGCCAAGATGGGGTCAGAAGGCCAGCACCTCTACTGCCTGAGCCACTCAGCCCAGCCAATGCTTTTGATTGATTTAAATAACACTGCCCGGCGATGATTTAATTGCTGCCATCCTCTATAAATTTTTAGAATGGGTTTTGCATCCTGAAACAGGATCTGGCATTATTTTTCCTGCATCACATCGCATTTCTTCAAAAATCCAATTTTCTTCTTTTATGCATATACACCACTGCATATGTTACTTTGTTAAGAGAAATATTGCATTGAACAAGTTTTCTGAATTTATTTATTAATGCAAACTCCTGCAGTCATCTGGCAACCCTGCACGATCATACAGCTTAGATTTGACAACACTGTATAACACAGCAGGTTTTGCTGAGGAGTGCCATTCTGTTGCAGTACTTCCCGTGCTTCAGTCTGTGTCATACTTAGCTTGCTAATGAGAACAGGTAGTGTCCTGAAAGTGAGTGATATACTGTGTTAATCTTTATATTGAACTTACATATATCATGTGTGTGTGTGTGTGCGTAAGTTTCATGCCGCAATATAACAGAGTTTTACATGTAATAAATCTCATTGTAGACCGCATTGGATATCAGATTATAAACAATAAAATAAGAACAATAATATACACCACTTTTCCAATACTTATCAGTCCTTATATTTAGGATACAAACATTAGAACTGGTGTTATAAGTTGCGACATGTTTCGCTTAACTGTCGTAAGCATCCTCAGCCAAAATAAACCTTAGCCTAAAGTTTGGTCAGGGCCCCGAACCTAGTGACCTTAAAGTATATGGTTCCCTAAGACCCGACGTTTACATTAAAGACAATCAATAGCCTTAAAACTAGTGTGAAAACTTCTAACAATGTTCGACATAGCTAAGAGTAAAAACACTACAATCGTATTGACGGAGGTTAAAACATAAAACACAAAATAGAGCTGATAGGACCGAGCTCGATAGCTGCAGTCGCTTAAGTGCGGCCAGTATCCAGTAATCGGGAGATAGTGGGTTCGAGCCCCACTGTCGGCAGCCCTGAAGATGGTTTTCCGTGGTTTCCCATTTTCACACCAGGCAAATGCTGGGGCTGTACCTTAATTAAGGCCACGGCCGCTTCCTCCCCATTCTTAGGCCTTTCCTATCCCATCGTCGCCATAAGACATATCTGTGTCGGTGCGACGTAAAGCAAATAGCAAAAAAAAAAAAAAAAAAAAAAAAAGAGCTGATAGGCCCGGTTGTATAAAACTTTTGATCTGAGTTTAAAAAGGAAAAATGGCTGCCAGTCAAGTTGAACTTCGATTTTCCATTGTATAAACGCTAATCTAAGATCATCTCGTCTTGATCTAAGTTCAGATTTGACTGCCGAATATTCGTCGGTTAATCTCCTTGAACTTAGATCATTATCATTCATATTAAACATTGAAGTAGACCTGAAGACTTGAGAAGTGTTTCCTTGTATCGTATCTGCGTAAGAATGCCGTACCTTAATAATATCGAGGTGTTTTATAAATATATTGAATGCTAGTAGTTAAATAATATTGCTAAAGATCGCTCTATTTTTTCAGAAGTGAGGTTATGTGAATATAATATAAACAAGAGCCTACTGCTATACCAACATGTTGTTACTTATTTTTTTATTATGTTTCAAATTTACAAAACAAAGCATATATATTTTCTTTAGCAGGGATGTCAGTTTATTCCGACTTTTCGTCTGATGAAGAAGAGTTGATTTTACAACGAGCTCCTCCCGTCTTTCGGCACAGACGGAATCCGATTATTGAATTGTGTGAAATGTTCAAAATGAGATTTCATTTATCGAAAGATTTTGTGAAACGACTGGAACTAAAGTTAAGGGACACACTACAAAAACCTAGTCAAATAAATTATCCCCTGTCACCCATGTGTATGTTCCTAACAACTCTTGTTTTATGCTACAGTAAGTTTTCAAATGGTTGTTGGAGAGCTCTTTAACAATGACAAGTCAACGGCTTTCTCTTTCAACTTTGATGTCACCATATAGGTTCTTTTATTTTCTATTATATGTTTGTACCTTGATAGTACAACATCCACCAGATCGCCCTTTTCTTTCTGTGTGAAGTTTCTTCCATGTTTATTTCGCGAGATTACAATATTATCTTCTTCTCCTTCTTCGACAGTCACAGCAATTTCGTATTTCATTTGTCGAGTCACGGCCAGGTCAATCCCACTATTTAAGTATTATCCAACGGGCCGAGCTATTTCGTATTTCATTTGTTTTGCGGTGTTGCCACGTCCAATTTTTTGAACTCCGATTACATTTGAACTACACATGTGTAAACTGAGTTCAGTTTTATACAACGCGATGAAGTCGTAATCTCAGTTCATTTTCAGAACTAAGTTCTTAATTGATCTCCAGTCAGTATACAACCGGGCCATAGTGAAGTAAATAAAATCATACAGGATACCATACTGCTATCAGTCAATCAATAAAAATGTTTATACATAAAAATGATTATCTTATGTTCGCTGGAATAAAGAAGGTAATTAGAATAGTCACTAATCTCATTTCATTGCACAGATATGAGAGTCAGGTGAAAAAATCACATACAGTAACAGTAGTAACACATCACAGGATTGATCATGCCTGAAACTGCGTATATGTAGAGGCAAATATCCAGCTGAAACAGGTGTCCTCGAATTTCTACTGGGAGTTCAACAAAGTCACAGATGAGGAAAATAAAGACGCAATGAGCATGAATTGAAGTCCGTGAGTGCTGAATGCAACAACTACTGATGATACAGGAAGGACAATTGTTTTGACCCTTACTGAAAGAGATTTTGAAGAGTTCAAGAAGAGAGGCCAAGCTTGGACTTGGGCAGATCAAATTTCAAGTAATTAGGGGAAAAACAAAACCTACCATTGGCAAGGATGGTACTGAATGTTCTACAGGCCAACCTACAACATAAAAAATAAACTGTGGCCAATTTCGTCAGGAAGTTCAAGTCCTAGGCTATCGATGTGGCTCTTATACAAGAGCCATGGGTAGTTAAGGGCAGAGTAGCAGGACTGCCGGAATCTGGAGGTAAGCTAATGTACGATACTACATCGAATATGACCTAGAACATGTTTACTTGTGAGCAGGAACATCGTTCAAAGGACTAAGTGGCAGCCAAGATAAAACTTGGAAATTGGGAAGGTCCCACAGAAATAACCATAGGCTCTGCAAACCTCCCATATGACTCAACTAATCTGCCCCCATCAGAAGAAGTTGAGAACCTAATTTGCAATGCAAAGAGGAAAGGCGAACACCTAGTCCTTGGAGCAGATGCAAATTCACACCACACGCCATGGAGCAGCACAAACTGCAATGCAAGAGGTGAGCCTTTATTGCAGTTTATTATTGGAACTGAGTTGACGATACTAAACCTAGGAAACAAGCCAACATTTATAAATAAAAATCGTAGGGATATTGCATATGGCATATTGCAAACATTATTAAAGACTGCCATGTGTCTTGGTGGGTGTGTTATTTACCAACTGATGAGCAAAACTTAGACCACTGGGGCGAAACGCTGGCAACCAGGAATGAGTTAGCTGGAAAATTTATAATGTCCAACTAGCAGAGTAGCAGGACTGCCGGAATCTGGAGGTAAGCTAATGTACGATACTACATCGAATATGACCTAGAACATGTTTACTTGTGAGCAGGAACATTGTTCAAAGGACTAAGTGGCAGCCAAGATAAAACTTGGAAATTGGGAAGGTCCCACAGAAATAACCATAGGCTCTGCAAACCTCCCATATGACTCAACTAATCTGCCCCCATCAGAAGAAGTTTCAGGCATGATCAATCCTGTGATGTGTTACTACTGTTACTGTATGTGATTTTTTCACCTGACTCTCATGTCTGTGCAATGAAATGAGATTAGTGACTATTCTAATTACCTTCTTTATTCCAGCGAACATAAGATAATCATTTTTATGTATAAACACTTTTATTGATTGACTGATAGCAGTATGGTATCCTGTATGATTTTATTTACTTCACTATGGACCGGTTGTATACTGACTGGAGATCAATTAAGAACTTAGTTCTGAAAATGAACTGAGATTACGACTTCATCGCGTTGTATAAAACTGAACTCAGTTTACACATGTGTAGTTCAAATGTAATCGGAGTTCAAAAAATTGGACGTGGCAACACCGCAAAACAAATGAAATACGAAATAGCTCGGCCCGTTGGATAATAATCTACAAAGTATGGTGTTGTTCGTTACTATCCACAGGAAGTATTTGCAAAGTTTCGAGTTAATGAAATAAACCACATGATCTGCTGTGGTAATAGAATGTAATATTACGTCAACAAAACACTTGAAAATACATCACACAAAGAAATTGAATTAAACGTTCCTTGGAACAACACTACGTGCTGAATTGTTGAAAAGTCCTTGAAAGGTATTCGTCATGGAGACAAATGTACCCATAACTTTTCTCAGAATCTAGCAATTTAAGTAGTTATTGCCTCAAAAGAAAGCGCTTGATCCACTGAGTGTTTTTAGACCAAAGCGAACTGTGTACCTCAATTAGAACGAAAGCTTTAATTGCTTCAATGAGAAAAAAATGTTGAAGAAATGGGACGTCAAATTGAATGTGCACTCATAACTTTCCTCAGAATCAACCAATTTGAATAGTTAAGAGCTGAAATGAAAGATCTTGGTCCACTGAGTGTTCTTAGGTCAAAATGAACTCCGTACCTCAATTAGAGTCAAAGATATAATAGCTTCAAAGAGACAAAAAATTGAAAAAATCAAATAATTTGAGGAAGGCGAAAGTTAAGTGATTTATAGTGCCTGATGACAAATCTGTGCATGAATACCTTTCAGTTAAAAAAAAAAAATGAAGGAAATCGACCGGATAGGATGGCCATACTGACTGACTTTAGTTTTCATCAATTTTTTTAATACATAGATAACGGACCAACTATATTGGTATTATAAATGTACTCATTCGGAACAAATATTTCAGGTTCCCGATGGGAATCAGCATCTCTCTCATCTGATGGCCAGGCAGGCATCAATTTTTGAAAATGGACAAAGTCTCTCATAGTGCACTGGCACTGCCGGTGGCTCCGAGTAGCCTACTCAGTGGCCTCCACGGTATGCATTAGCTATGCGTCTTGGTAGGTGTGTTATTTATCAACTGATGAGCCCCACTTAGCACAATGGGGTGAAATGCTGGCAACCAGGAATGAGTTAGCTGGAAAATTTACGTCCAATAACGGACCAACTATACTGGTATTATTAATTTACTCATCTGGGACAAATATTTCAGGTTCCCAATGGGATTCAACATCTTTATCATCTGATGGCCAGGCAGGCAACAATTTTTGAAAATGAGACGCAGTGGCCTCTACGGTATGCACTAGCCATGCGTCTTGGTAGGTGTGTTATTTACCACCGATGAGACCAACTTAACACACTGGGCCGAAACGCTGGCAACCAGGAATGAGTTAGCTGGAAAATTTATAATGTTCAATAACGGACACACTATGTTGGTGTTATATTATTGCAACGAGTCAGCGGAGTAGTAGGTCAATAAATATTCTACCAGTAGCTTCTACACTAGGGTTTATTTACTAATTACTTATTCTACACCTTAACACCCACAGGCGTACTCAGCTCACAACTAACACCCTTACTTCATGTTACATAATTACACACTTTGCGCTTTCTCCCTTAGTTTCTCACTGCTCACTCACACTAGTACTACAGACTAATACGTACAGGCTAAACAGTATTTCACATTGTTCACATTCACATGCACTTGTACTCCATTGCTTGTACCCTAGGGCAGTTCACTGTACATTGTATTCCAAAGGTGGTCGCACACTACATGGTTCGCTTGTGAAAAAACAAATTATTATTATTAATGTTGTTACTGCTGCTACTGCTGTTGTATCTGTGTATTTGAGATTAAATTTGTTAATGATTTCATCAGGCAACATATGAATTGAAATAAAGTGTCACCTAAGACATTATTTTTATTGATAAATTATATCTTACTAAAACATCTGGAGTCGCCGAGATGCTGCATACATTCAGAGAATTTACTACATAAGTATATATTAACCCACATTCAAAAAGGAAGGACTTAAAATATCCTTCAGAACAAACAACACATTGCAGAAGCTAGTTGGTAAATGTAATCTGAATAAAAAGGAACATTTTTCTGAAACAGGAATTTATGAACTCAAATCCCAAGTACCATATTGTAATGTCACATACATTGGCCACACAAAACGTAATTTCCATTCCAGGAACAAAGAATACAAAAACACAATTAGATACAACAGACACTCATCATCCGGTGAATACATATATGACAACTCACACCACTTTCACAGATATCAACACAGATCTAAAAAATTTACACACTGGGAAAATAGAGGCAAATCATTGAATGTTAAAGAAGGTATTGAAATTTACATAGCAAAAATAGTTAAGCAAGAAAACCTCAATGACCACACACATTAAAAAAAAAAAAAAAATCACCTCTATTTGCACTACTTAATTTGTGAATAACATTTCACACTTTCTGCATTAGCATTTAATGAATCCCACTGGAGGTTACTCTGACTTTAAAGTCTGGAATATGGGCGAGGATATTCTTATCTGTAGTGAATTCTTACGCAGTATCTTGGTCAATCCAGATATTTTAGTAGGATATCATTTATCAATAAAAACAATGCCTTACAAGACACACTTTAATTCAATTCAAATATTGCTCAAACAAATCATTAACATAAAATAAATCCCAAATACACAGCAACAATGACAGCAGCAGCAGCAGGGACAACATTAATAATAAAAATTAATTAATAATAATAACAATAATGTTAATTATATTTTTAAAAACCTACGAATATGGTTCCACGAAAGCCGTTTGTGTAAACTTAAATTACATAATGGAAAATTAAAGGAAAATTAGCCAGCTTATTAAAAGTTCATTAGAAAACCCCTCAAATTACAATAACAATAACAAAGAAAATGGTAGCTTAATTTGAATGAATTTAAATGTCAAATAACAAACTGCAACACTACATGTATAGACCATGTAAAAACTAAATTCCCATACCAGTAATGCACAGACTGTTCCAAAAAAAATTGAAGTAACTGAAAATGACATAACAGAAAATTACCGGTATAATAAGCAGCCTAACAGAAGCTCATTAAGAACCCTTGCAGAGTTTACAAAATAATTGTTATACAATAATATCTAGGGGACCTGTGCGAGAAATCTTGCATGTTCATATAAAGTATGTGGTGGAGTAGTCCCTGCTGAACAACTGGTGAACTAAGGAATACACAAATCAGTACAATATTAGACAGTCTTACTTACCACTTAATGTAATCTTTGATATTTTAACATTTATGGTATCCACTTGAACAGAAGCAAATGCAGATGCATTATTATACGGACAAATGTACCAGAAGTAATTGGTTTTACTATCATTCTTTTCTTAACTGATAATTACAGCATATTATAATGACATAAAACAGGCGTCCCAGTGGCCAAAATGTGAAGTGGACAGCAATTACAGTGTGCATTTTCCTACAGCAACAGTATTTGCAAATCGAACACTTTGTACAATTTCTTTAACTCATTTCAAAAGAAATTATTAATATTTATGAAATGGGAGTGCAACAATTCGTCACTGCTAATGTCTACTCTCTTTCTTTTGAATGATCATTTGTCACGATCGGTTACTTGTAAGTGCTACAAAAGGGATCTATACTACTGAAATAATATACATTGTAACAATAATAATAATTGTACCGGGCGGTACACCTCCGCTCCGCTAATTCAAACTTTGCGCCAGTTGAAACTCCTCTACTGGAGGAAGCCTGAACTCTAACAACCATGTTAATTCTAAAGGTTATCAGAAGATGTCATTACTATAAATTTTGAAGTCTTCTGAACTGTGTCAGTTTCGATTCATTTTTGTCTTCTCTGTAGCAAGAAGTGTGAAAATTCTCTTCTAGATGACACTACTTAAGAACTACTATTGTGCACCCTAGTGCGAAGTGAAGGAACTTTTTTTTGAAGAAATTTAGTATTTATAAGTTTGTTCTTTATTAAATTTCTTTCACCCCTTGTTTAAGTTGGCAATGTTAATCCGTTCTTTCCGCCAGTTTTGAAATTGGCCAATCGTAAATTTCTGTAATTAATTTTCCACCAATCCTGGTTTTCTTCTCCTGTTTTGATATGTAATCTTTTGGCCGTCCAATAAAAAGCTTGTGGGCGGGTGTTATCATTCATGAAAGGTCTCGAATGTTCCGCGAGGGTATATAAACTGCTGATTTTCGGGTCTCCGGGCCACTTCAGTAACATCTATCATTGTGTAAATTATGTAGCAGGGGGCGGGAAGCGCCTCTTTCTTCGGGCAGCTGTTCATCAATAAGGTAATGGCCTTTTAATAACTTCTTTTCTTGCTAGCTCAGCAGTTTAACTCTCGGGGCAGGTTTGATACTTTTTACCATGCAACTTTCCTCTAAAATGTAAAAGACTCTTGGTATAAATTCTGTCTCTTTAAACTACAAATTGGGATAGAGAGTGCCTAACCCTCTCGAGCTCCCATTCATTTTGTTTTGAGGTGACTACGTTTTCATAACAGTTTCCCTTCTACTCGTAATGTCATAAAGTTTTCTATTGTGTCACCTCCGTAGAATGGGATTAGCCCTTGCATAAGCGGCCTAGGGCCAAATTAGGTTTTAATAAAGTGTATTAGGAGTGCAAGTACGCCTCCTCTCAAGTTGGTATTTTGGAGGCCATGCAATTGTCCTGTTTCTTTATTGAGTAGGCCTCAGTAGGTTGGGTATTTTTACCCCTGTTTTCATGTGCTTGGAGGTCAGCTTGAATGTGGAGTTTGGTGTGGCCTTTGATGGGCTTGAACTTTGAGAGCGGGTTGCTCTTTCTTAATGTTGGTTTATGTGTGCCTCGAGCAGGCTTTACTGAGTAATTGGGAGAAAGTGCTCCTGGGCATGATTGGGGTTTTCTGCCCCTTTGTCAAACCTGGTATTTGGCTGAAGTTGGGCTTTGCTCAAGAATTGTGTGTCTGGCTCTCGGAGCCCAAATCCTGTAACAACTGTAATTGTACATTCTCGATTTGTTGCTAGGCTACTAAGTACCTATTATATTTGTTATTTCTTGATCTTGAAAAGAAAATATAACCTTGTTAAATTTTAAATTAACTTTAATTTCGTATATAGAGACCTATTCATCCCAGCACCATCTTTCACCTCTGCTGATCCACCAAACCACGGTAACAATAACAATAATAACAATAACAATAATAATAATAAAAATAATAATAATAATAATAATAATAATAATGGCGTACGGATGTGGCGAACCCATCGCCCAGTGGTAAACCACTGCAATCAGCCACCCGAGTATTGGCGGGAAAACCATAACTATTCGGGTAAGGAGGAAATGCCTGCCCGCAGCCGGAGAACATCTTGAGGCCTTCCAGGGCTAACAACCTTGGTTGTATGTAGAATGAGCATTTTGCTCCAAGCTAAGCTAAAGCTTCTCAAGCATGATGGTAAAACAAAGACATGAAGTTAATACCCCAGGTGGCAACTTTTCAAAGAAATCCATCGTCGCCGACAAGCGACGCATGCATCCCGTTCGGATTCTGGGGGGGATGCAACATCATGCTAAAGACGAGTCGGAGCGTCTTGGAAATCCTGAACAGTCACGAAAGCTGAAACCCATATCTAAGACTTTTTTGGCAACGTTCAACATAAACAGTTTAATACAAACTGGTAAGATGAAACAGCTGACCAATGCCCTCCACGAAAATAAAATCGCAGTAATGGCTCTGCAAGAAACTCACTTCACTGACGAAGATACGTTTGAGTCTAAAGAGTATCGGTTCTTCAAGAGCAGATCCCATAAGAGAGTAATGAAAAACACCCCTATCTTCGGTACAGCTTTTGCTGTCAACACCAGAATTCTTAAGTCAGTCTCAAATTTTGAAGCTGTTAATGATAGGTTATGCCTACTATCCCTGCGTTGCGCAAATAAAACATATACGCTAGTCAATGCACATGCTCCAACTAATGAACAAAACAGAAAAGACCTGGAAGGCACAGATAGATTCTGGAACATCCTGGATGCCAGATTAGCGAAAATCCCAAAGCACCATGTCAAGATCATATTGGGTGATTTTAATGCACAGGTAGGACGTGAACGGAAACACAGGAAACTTGTTGGGCTCTACCCAGCACACAAAAGAACCAACAAGAATGGAGAACGCCTCGTTGAACTATGTGATAACCACAACCTCCAACTGATGTCAACACACTTTCGTCACTTACCAAGAAAACAGATGACATGGAGATGCCCAAACAAAACAGTAGGAGAATTCCAAATAGACCCTGTTGCTATATCTCGAAGATACAGTCCGGAAATCATGAACGTTACCGTAAAAAAGGGAATAAACATAGACTCAGACCACTATGTATCAGTAATCAAGTTTCAGCCAATCCCTCTCAACAAAAATAAGAACGAACCTACCATAATTCGCTTTGACACAAAAAAGCTCAGAGAAAGAGAGAATGAATTCAAAGAACTTGCCCAACCAGTGGAAAAAGACTTCAACAGCACAAGAAAGCAGATGATACAAGCTGCAAAAGGAGTGGCGGAAATCAAGAAGAGGAAGAAGCACACATGGTGGAACGATAACTGCGAGAAGACCTTAGGGGATCGTCTGAATGCCTGGAAAAAGTATTACACCTTGAAAAAAGAAGAAGATTGGAAGATGTACAAAACACAACAAGCACAAACAGCAAAAATAATACGCAGTGAGAAACGCAAGTATGAAAAGGAACTACTGGACAAGATTGAGCAAGACTTTCATAGAGGTGAGACCCATGAATACTTCAGAAATTTTAATAAGAAGGTACAAGGATACAAGGCACCTTCCCTTTGCTTTCTCAGGAAAGATAGAACTCTTGCAACATCAAATGAAGAAAACTGCAAAATCTTAGCTAAGTATTTTAACGACCTTCTAAACTGTGAAAAACCAGCCAACCCCATCAAAACAAACAAACCAGTGAGCCAAAACCTGCCATCTTCTCCACCAAATCGCGATGAAATCAAACGCCACATAAAGAGACTGAAAAATAACAAGGCTCCTGGTGAAGACTCCATGATTGCAGAACTGTGGAAACATGCCCCGGAAGAAGCCATTGACATCCTACACCAAACCATTGTAGATATATGGGAAAAAGAACAACTACCAGAGGCCTGGAAGCTAGCCTTGATCCATCCTTTACACAAGAAAGGAAATATAAGAGATGTGAACAATTACCGTGGAATTTCTCTTCTGCCAGTAGCCTACAAAATCCTGTCACTATCCATCCTTGAAAGACTAGAACAGCAAATTGAGCACAAACTCGGGGAATACCAAGCAGGTTTTCGGAATGGCCGATCAAGTGCAGAACAAATACTTAACCTAAAAACCATAATAAGATACCATATGCTGAGAGGTCGAACCTATGTATCTACATTTGTAGACTTCAGGAAAGCATACGACTCCATCGACCGTGATGTGTTGCTTAATATCCTTGCAGAAATGGGAGTCGATGAGAAACTGCTGGCGATAATAAGGGCAACACTAACTAATACCAAATCCAAAGTAAAATTCCAAGGATGTCTCTCTGAACCCTTTGTGATCAAGACAGGCGTTCGACAGGGAGATGGGCTGTCACCTCTTTTGTTCAACTGCGTACTTGAGAAGGTAATACAGGAGTGGCGAAAGATGTTAAAAGAAAGAAACCTTTACAAACCCGTAAGGATTGGGACAAAGAAAAATGGAGTGGAAATAGATTGCTTAGCGTTCGCTGATGATATAGCCCTTATGGCAGAAAATTTCGAAAGTGCAACAGAACAGATCAATGTGTTGAAGGAAGTAGCAGAACAAACAGGTTTACAAATTTCCTTTCAAAAGACAGAAGTAATGTCGAATATCAAAGATGATACGGCACAACTAAACACCAAATATGGAATGATAAACCGTGTTAGTAAATTTAAATACCTTGGGGAATGGATTCAGCAAAATGGACTTGACAAAGAGGCCATAGCAGCAAGAATCAAGAAAATGGAAGTCACTTTCCAAACCACTCGCAACATTTACAACAAAAAGTGCTTTTCCCTGAACACAAAAATTTGTCACTACAACACTGTCATCAAACCAGTATCACTGTATGCATCTGAATGCCTTATCCTGTCCGAGAAATGTTTGCTTGCGGATTTAGAGAGGAAAGAAAGAAAGAAAGAAAGAAAGATCTTACACACCATACTTGGTCCAAACTACAAAAATGGCATCTACATTAGAAAATCCAGGCAAGAAATATACTCTAAGATAGAGAAGATCACGGACACAATGCGTAAAGGCAGAGTTCGCTTCTACGGTCATATACGACGGATGATCAACTCTCGATGGACGAAACATAACTTCAGTATATTTGACGCAAAACCAAAAACGGCAATGCCATGGTACGTTAATGTCAAGAAAGATCTTAAAGAACTGGGCCTACAAGCAGAAGATGCACAAGACCGAAATCTTTTCAGAGCAGCCATTAAGACTTTTGGGACTTTCCGGGACGAAAAACGGGCAACTGGTGCTAAATGGACAGAAGAACGTCGTGCTAAACACAGTGAGCTAATGAAGACGATGTGGATCAAGCGAAAGACGAACAAATGCCAGAATGTAAAGTGAGGCTTATCGTGGTCCCTAGTTGGCCGATTAGCGAAGTTGAATGAATGAATGAATAATAATAATAATAGCACAGCAGCAACAACAATACGGGGAGCACTAAAAATGAGTTAAAATACAGTGTGTCATCGAACTAGCCAAGAAGGGATGTGTGTTGTAATGGAAGTTCAATGGTCTAGGCAACTAGCTGGACTCAAGCCAAGGAAACAGCAACAGTTTATCTACACATCACAATCTATGCTTGGAAGGAGGAAAAAGAGGGAATCATTAAGATAAGTTCAAGATTTCAAGTATTTAAACAGAAATAAACAAATTGGTTTATAAAAGTCCAGAAACCAATCTTTTGGTAATCACCACTTTTTTTTTGCTAGTAACTTTACGTCGCACTGACACAGATAGGTCTTATGGCAACAATGGGATTAGAAAAGGCTATGAGTAGGAAGGAAGCGGCCGTGGCCTTAATTAAGGTACAGCCCTAGAATCACCACATTACGAGGATCTTTCTCTATTTTTAAAATCACACCCTTATTCACAGTGTCACTTTATATTCCCGTTAATGTCCTAATAAGAAATGTATTGTTCTTCAATGATTTTTTTCTAAATGTACTGTAGACTATTATATCGTGTTATTAATCTTTGAATTTTGAGAGTTATTTATGAGATGACGTTAATGACGATTTTTTTTTTATGTAGTTAAACTTTGTACTTGTGGCAATCCATAATGTCTGGAAAGTCATTGAGTTTCTCAATAAATATATATAATCTAAAAAATTACAATGTGTAGTATTGAATAGGTGGAAATCTTATACTTTAATTCAGATAGATTACAGTCAATACAAAACTCGAAATATGAATTTCATTCAGGCAAATGATTCTGGGTTGCTCGAACTTCACATAGGTTAAAAAAAAAAAGAAGGCATAATCACAGAACATGAGAAAGAAAGACAGTCTGAATCAATCCAAGCAGCAAATGTCACTGCACAAATATCAATCAATCAACCCTCCAAGGAAAAATGAATTCTTTACAGGATGGAACTTTTCTCGTTATCAAATACACATTCTTAATTGTAATAATCCACATTATTTTAAACACTTTCATAGGCAGCACAACAAATCAGAAAATTTGTCCAAATAACATTTTCTCCACATTTAAGTTGCTTCGTATATTAAAAATATAACAAACTACATTCGTTCCCACTTCCATACATATATAAACTAAGAGTTTTGTCTGTACACTGCTCAGAATTTAAAAAGAATGGTATTTCTGTATAACAGAGATATTCATGAATTTGTATTTCTGTTGCTAAGTCCATAACAATTCCAAGCCAAGAGAAAATGGGTAAACAGAATTTAATGGAAATCGGTATAAAGAGTTGGGGAATAAGAAACTACACGCTAAGCTATAAACAATTTTTTTTATTTTGCCCTGGATGAAATGGTTATTTTGGGGAAGGCGCCTAAAATTACTACATAACAAAAGTTATAGAGAATACGATTTCCAATCATTTCTGTTTTTCACTGTACAGACTACGATAAGAGTGGCATTTCAGAGTCGGAAGAAAACTAAATGTGAAGGCCTACAATATCAAAAGCTCATAAAATTGATCAACAATAACATTACATTGACCATTGTTTGTTGCGACATTTTTTGTCTCCTATGCTGACACACATCTCCGATAGATGGGATTACTTCTGTGTACTGAGAATAACAGCCTGCCTGAATACTGACGGGAGATAGCTAGGGAATTAGATAACTCTTCTTTAGCATGCCATTACTCTGGTTCATACATTTTCTGATACTGCTGGTAAGTAACACACCGGGACTGGTTCATCATAGTATTCCAACTATTTGATCCCTACGCTGAGGTGTTGATTGGCATGATCAGTGTGCACACTGTAACGGAATAATGGCAGGGGCTCAGTTATGACCTGGTCTAGAATTATGATTTTGGCCTACTCCAAATTATTCCACCACAATTCACTAAATAACTCAAATTCAACTGTAAAAATAGCCGTTTCTTAAGCTCCCTTCTCTTCACTTGTATTAAATTCCACATTCATTTTATTCCAAATTAGCAGCGAAGAAGGGATTTCTCCTCTGGCTTGGAGGAAAAATTTGCCTCCAAGTCAGATAGTGAGAAAATGTGTGGTTTTTTATTTGATGGAGTATTTCATATGATAGCATTGCTTTTAATCGCAACATTCCTACTGGCATCTTTGTTTGATCTATGTTGAATTCTGATTTCAGTTGGGAAAACCACAAAGACAACTTTTCTGAGGATGTAAAAAGGCAGGTGGAGAATGAGTGTCTGCCATTATAATGAAAACTCCCCAACTTGATTGTGACTGATGGTAGGCAAGAGGGCCTAGTATTACAATGAAAATTCCCTAACCCAGTCTTCACATAAGAAAAGCCGTTAGGTGACTTCCCCGTCACGTTTTTAGGGTAACGTTAAGAGCTATGCAATTTAATACAAACTTACTCACAACGTGTACACTACCTAACCTAGAATTCTGTATACAATGTAGAATTCCGTAGCGAAGCACGTGTACATCAGCTAGTCAAAAATATAAAATATGAATGGAATGAAAAGTGACTAATTTTTAAAATTGTTTATTATCGTAATAAGATACCTTTTGACAAGGTCATCAGATAGAAAACAAAACACAAAGGTCAGTATTTATATTGGAAACAAAATAAAATATAAAAATAAACAGACACCAATCTGAGGTCCTCAGGTTACCAACCCTGACAGGAACGACCATCCATACTAATTATTGAAGATCTTCAGTCCCGAAGTTTGGAATAATGAACAGCCCTGCTCCACACAAAAATTATCTCCTCAAACTGCGTGATCAACATTTGTTAATGAAATTACAGTCCTTGAGTATCTAGAGTAGGTACTTACGATGTTGGTAAATTACTGACGATTACTTTGTATATCTTCTTCCCATCTGATCCTGTTTCCTCTTCTGGCTTCATAGCTCTGTGTGGAACCACATACAACGGACGACCACCCATAAGGGAGCCAATAAGTTTCTGTGCTTCCTGTAACAAATGTATGAAGAACATCATCAGGATCACAAACCACTGAACATCTAACCAAATTTGATAAGGGTAATTTGTTGTCACTCCAATGTAATAAGACAGCATAGGATAAAAGTGAATATATTATTGAATTCCCGAATTAAATATACACAATAATATTATTTGCTTTACATTCCAGAACTACTTTTACAGTTTTCAGAGACAGAGGTGCCAGAATTTAGTGCCGCAGGAGTTCCTTTATTACACAAAATAAATTTCATTGTAAAGCCCGTATTGTTGTACGTATACTTTTGAGGTTACATTAATATTCCACCTTTACAATACCAAATTTTTTTTTGTCTAATTATTTAAACAACATTTTTTTTAAAATATGACGGAACATGTTTCGTCTAACTTACAGACATCCTCAGCCGTACAATATTCAAGAAAAAGCACAAAGTGACAAGGACAAAATAACACATTAAAATAATTCGGACTGCCGAATGTGTCAATTAAAATAGTGAGAATGTTCTAGATTGTTCAGAGCATAACATTCAAACTGTTGATGACAAACTTAAAATTATACACATGAGTTGATACATTAAAACTTGATGTTAAAATTTTTTCTTTGTTGGTGCTTGTTGACATGCGGTATTCCGGTGTGTCGGTGAAAGCTGATGTAGAGGTGCACAATCTTAATTTCCAGTAGAATAAAGACGATCAATGAGTAAGTATATGGATTCCAGTAAAAGTATGTTAAGATCGTCTTATCGGTGCAAAGTTGTCATTTCTTGTTAAAAATTAGGTGGAATATCTGATTGTAAGACTTATATGAATGTACAGTGGAGGGCCGTTCTCGCCTCTCCAAGAGTGATTAGCTTAGCATGGATGATTGTGGCTGACTGAGGACAAACTATCGAGGTCCCATCACACACGCCAGTAAATCCACCGACAAGAGGCCGACGTATTTGAGCACCTTCAAATACCACCAGACTGAGCCAGGATCAAACCTGCCAAGTTGGGGTCAGAAGGCCAGCGCCTCAACTGTCTGAGCCACTCAGTCCGACATCTAAATATACAAAAACCCTTGTCTATAGTCCTAATGGGCCTTGGCCTATAAAACGACCGCTGCTCATCCCGAAGACCTGTAGATTTTGAGGAGAAGCATGGTCAGCATAACAAATCCTCTCTGCCATTTAAACCTAGCTTTCTAAATAGGGGCCGCTATATCACCCTTGGATAGCTCCTCAATTATTCTTACGTGGGCGGAGTGGACCTCGAAGCAGCCCTCAGAACTAGACTTGGGGCCTCAGCTTAAAAGGCTAGCACGCTGCCCCCAAATAGCCAAGAAAGCCCCTGAACAATATAGCGAAAGAGAAGCTGGCTGGTGATTGCCTCCCTTGTTCTTCAACGCTATCTCTATTTCATAGCATAGGCATTTTACTAAAAATCCAATTAATGGTGATCAGCTTCACTACATTTTTTAACACAAATATACATTTTTCACAAAGCGTGAATCACGAGGATCCTAAATTTTTAGAATTTAGGCGATGTTAACCAAAAATATTAAAATTATTGTACAGAAAGGAAAAACTAGACAATTTATCATTTAGGAGTAGTATAAGTGATAATTGAAGATTGCAACCGAATCTTTCAAAATGTTCCACTATAATTTTTCTTAAAGTCATGTGCTGGATTTCAAGTTTGTTTCAATTGGGGGAAAAAATGACATGGTGTACGGCTTTTAGTGCCGGAAGTGTTCGTGGACTAGTTCGGCTCGCCAGATGCAGGTCTTTTGATTTGACACCCGTAGGCGACCTGCGCATAGTGATGAGGATGAAATAATGGTGAAGACGACATATACACCCAGCCCCCGTGCCAACGAAATTAACAAATTATGGTTAAAATTACCGATCATGCCAGGAATTGAACCCAGGACCCCTGTCACCAAAGGCCAGCAAGCTAACCATTTAGCCATGCAGCCAGGCAGCTTTTTCGATATTTCCCACGTATGCTTAGGTACACTGGCTCTGCTTCCAAATAGCAGACCCACCACGGACCAGTTTTCTGGGCAAATGTTATGTCTCTCACTCAGATATGTGATACATTGCTCATAAATGCTCTTCTTTTCCTGGTCAACTTCCTTGGCCTGGGATAAGTCACTGTCGAACGGGATGGTTGGATCAAGATTAACAGCTATTCGAGTCTGCTGGTGGATGGCAACAATAGCTGCTCTTCTATTGGACCCCGTGGAAGAGATATACTATACTTCTTCATAACTCTCCACTTCAAATCTCTCAGTGAAGAGGCTAAGGTTGCTCTCACACGGTGATGATGGTATTCCTAAGCAATTCTCCTTTGCGGCAGTATCCATCACTGGATTACTGTCAACAACTTCTGAATGGCCTTTCTCAGCAAATGACTTAAACAGCAATCAATGTCATCCTAGCTCCATAACAGGAAGAATTCGATCTATGTATGATGTACAGTAGCTGAGCAATATCTATATATATAAAACTAGCTGATGTACCCGTGCTTCGCTGCAGAGTTCTACATTGTACACAGAATTCTAGATTAGGTAGTGTACACATTGTAAGCAAGACTGTATTAAATTGCACAGCTCTTAACGTTACTCTAGAAACGCGACGGGGAAATCACCAAACGTCTTTTCTCACATGAAGACTTGGTTAGGGAATTTTCATTGTAATGGTTAGGCCCACTTGCCTACCATCAGTCACAATCAGCTTCGGGAACTTCATTATAATGGCAGACACTCACTCTCAACCTGCCTGTTTCCATCCTCAGAAAGACTGTCTTAGTGGATTTCCTGACTGAAAGGAACATAGGTCATTATATCAGTAAGAATGGCGCGAGTAAAACCAATGCTTTGATATGAAATACTCGATCAAATTAGAAACCACACTTTTTCTTTTAACGAACAGTACTACGCTGCCACTCTAACAGGCCAAAGTTCCAGAGCTGGAATGACCAGACCGCAGACAGCCGTGATCTGTGAACAATCTTTGTCTTTTCTCGGGGGGGGGGGGGAGTCGAATAGTGGAAAGACCCAGGGCAAAAACTATGCCCTTTTACTAATTTGTTTCCTAAGAGTACCCAATGAGTCTGAAGATCTCAATTCACTACACTGGCGGCAGAAAAATCTGACTTGGAGGCAAATTTTTCCTCCAAGCCACAGGAGAAACCCCCTCTTCACTGCTAATTTGGAATAAAATGAATGTAAAATTTATTAAAAGTGAAGAGGAAGAAGCTCTTCTTAAAAAACGGCCTTTTTCAGGGTTGAGTTTTGAGTTATTCAGTGAATTGTGGTTATATAATTTGGAATAGGCTTAAATTGTAATTCTAGACCAGGTCATACTACTACTATTGAGCCTCTGCCTTAAGTGTGTAAAAACAGCGCGTCAGAGTAGGGATCGAATAGCTGGAATACTATGATGAACCAGTGTGTTACGTACCAGCAGTATACGAAAATGTATGAACCAGAGGAATCGAATGCTAAAGAAAAAAGTTTTCTAACTCCCCAGCTATTTACCACCAATATTCAGTCAGGCTATTATAATCAGTACGCAGCAGTAATCCCATCTATCGGAGTTGAACGGTAGCATAAGAGACAAAGAACATCACAACAAACAATGGTCAATGCAATATTATTGATCAATGTTACGTGCTTTCCATATTGTAGGCCTTCACATTTAATTTTCTTCCGACTCTGAAATACCACTTTTACCATAGTCGGTACGGTAAAAGGATAGGACCAATACAAAGGTATTTAAAAATTAAATTTAGGTGACTTCCCTTAAACTACAATTTCATCCAGGGTGAATAAAATTGTTTATAATTTAGACTGTAGTTTCGTATTCCCGACTCCATATACAGATTTTCATTAAATTCTGTTAACCTGTTTTCTCGTGGCTCGGCACTGACATGGACTTACAACAAAAATACAAATTCATGAATATCTGTGTTATCATAGCCTGTACAGTAACAATGTATGATATAATTGATCAGAAATTTAATTCTACATGACTTTAAGTATTTATCGATAAGACCACTAATATTATCAATATTTGAGAATTAAATTTTAGGCCTTCCCCTAAACTAGCATTTCACTCAGCGTGAATATTATTATTTATAGCGTAGATTGTAGTAGCTCATCCTCCAACTTCACATACAGATTTTCATTAAATTCCCTTCAGCCGTTTTCTAGTGGTGCGTGTACATAAGGAAGACAGACAGTGCATTCCTTGTTATTGTGGACACGATCGATACAGAAATACCATAAGAGTTTTGTCTGTACATTGCTCAGAATTTAAAAAGAATGGTAACAAGGAAATGCACTTCTTAATTTTCTGTCATCACTTTCTGTCTGTCCATCTCTATGTACTATGTGTATGCGCATCATGAGAGAATGGCAGAGGAGAATTTAATGAAAATCAGTATCTAAAGTCAGAGAAATTTGGTCTACAATCTGTTCCGTTAGGTAACAATTGACATCTGTAATTTTGTCATTTACTTTTGTTAAGGTGAAATTAACTCGTGAATTAACGTCGGAGATTTTGTCATTGAGCGCCTGCATCATGGTCATTAAGTTTGAACACATTTTGGTAATATTTCCCCTGTGGCAGAGTCCGATGTTTTGACCGCCTTGATAAAGGACTTTTCGGGATCATCTCCTTTTTCGATGAGATCTTCTCGTAACCGTGTCTTCAGTGACTGGTTCTTGCCGTTCGTTATCTATAGTCTCTTACACGAAATTTCCAAGTACTGTTTCCTCCTCATCGTCACTCTCATCATTTACCACTCCTACATCATCTATTTCATTATCACTGCTGCTTATACTGTCACTACTACTTCCGACTAAACTTTCATCTGAACTATACAATATTTCAAGCACGTTACTGTCAGTCATACCACGGCTGAGCGCGGCGCGTCATACGGACTGGTGAAGCTGCAGCGAGACCGAAAGCAGCAGGACAAAACTGAATGACGGGAATAACATTTATGACGAAACAAACCAACTCGATACATATTTCAGATAAAAGGTCGAGACAATGTCTTTCAAATGAGATATATACCATGAACAACTGGTTCTCGTATCGTAAGACAGAAAGCAGGACTAACTCATGCCTACACAGAGCGCTCGTGGAGAGTTACGAAAATATTACAAGCTAAGAAATAAAGACAAATATAATAAATAAACCGCATTCCCAATGTACACATACAGCAAAGAACATCACACGAAAAGACAAACTTCCCAGATCATCATTTCTTTATTTTATTCTGTGGGAAAGAATGAAGCAAACAGACTTTTAAAAAAGCAAGAGATTAGTGCTCAGACTTATATGACAAATAATTATCCTTGCAAAATCAACTACATTATAACGATTTTTCAATTCTTATTTACAACACTGATAAACCCGAAACTGTCTTCTTGTAAATAAAACAATTTGCATATCAGTAACTCCAAAACTCTTCGCGCTATAGCCGTAAATGTGAAACCATGTATGGGCCTATACCACGTATAGAGGTCGGCGGCTACGGAAGAAAAGAGGGTCTATACCACGTATAGAGGTTGGCGCTGAGGGGTTAATAGTTATGGGTGAATGAGTAGGTTTCCTAAAAATTTGAAATTCAAAAGTGTTATTCAAGCGTTTAATTGTTAAATCTAAAAAATTTCAAGAATTATTGACCTCAGCTTCTTTGGTGAATTTGACGTTAGGATCTATTTCGTTCAGTGAAATTAATATATCGTGACTGTCAGTAATGTTCTTATTGATGATCACGAAAGTATCGTCAACAAACCTTAGCCACAAACTAATGCCCTTTTGCTTCTAAAGGGAGGAGCAGAAAGAAGAGGGATGAGTGAAGTGCCGGAAAAATACGTGGCATCACTCGTGGTTTTAATTTCCATCTCACACGAGGAACTTCAACGTTTTCACCACTGACTACACCTTTATAATTAAATATGCCGAAAAATGCAGGTAAAATAGTCTGCTTTGGCTGAAAATTGCTTATCTTTCCAGGAATACATCTCGTCCAATTCGCAATGAGATTATTTTCTTTTGGCGGTATAAAAAAAATCATCTACCATCAGGCTTCCTTCCGTAACCCCATTTACAACCAGGAACAAAACAGTACAACATTTTCTTGAAATAATAGAAAACTACTTGATTGCACACAAAAAGCATTGCACAGATATAATACAGATTTTCGGAAAATATCAAACAAACAAATTCCCTCAATAGGTGTTAAAATTGTTACCATGACTTCACGCATGCACGCTATTGCCTGCATTGACAATTTGGATCACGAGTTGTTATAGCCGGTTCATTGCGACTGCGGTCACCAACGACATTGTTGAGAGCGCAAGTAATCAGTTCACACTAGGTATTCTATTCGTCATGACAAAAGATTACACATGTAGAGTATAAAGATAATATTAAATAAGTAGCCTAATAATTTAGTATTTATATTCTACCTTCAATAAACATAGGCCAATAATATTATGAGCAGGCGGCCTTGACCTTGGGCCAACCAATCACAGAACAGCACTCAAGAAGCACATCGTCCCAAAATCACTTTTGATTCTAAAGGGAGGAGCAGAAAGGAGAAGGATGAGTGAAGTGCCGGCATGAACACCACTACTGAAATACATGGATATGTTTTTCATCTCTCAGCTTCCTGTGTGAAGAGAAAGGAGTGATGAACGCCTAGTGAGGAGTAATCCACCCACACGTTCATACCCTTACTGGTCAGCACATCAGCTGTACTTCGTGGACAGGAATAGTCGCTCTTTTGCTCCCCAGCAGTTTAACAGTGCACATTACATTCAAAATTCCTTTAAATTTAAATGAGAGTTCAGTGTCTGGATTAAAATTAAATTCCAAAGCAGCTGACGACATTCGATAAGCACGGCTCAATATGGGATAAAGCTCCAATGGCAAATAATCATTCATTAACGTGTGTGAATAGTCTTCTAAAATATATCATAGGTAATGACATTCCATTCCTTCTGGTGCGAAAATTATTATTCTTGGGGGAGATTTCATGAAGGTTTTGTCTATTTTGCCACATGATAATTTAGTTATAATTGTATTAAACAGTCTCATCTTTCGTCCTTCTTCAAAACACGCCACTTACATAAAAATATGCGCTCAAAACCACATAATAATGGAATTTGCTGATTTTTTGCAAGAAATCAGTAACATTCGAGTTTAAGCTTCATCGGCTAACAAATTTTTTAACACATCGGCTATCGCTGCGGCTCTTAGCTGCACTTGCATCTTTCTAACTATCTGTGCTATTGTTTAACTTAAATGCATAATAGATAGCAGGTCTCTTAAATCAGTATTACCGTATTTACGCGAATAATACCCGCCACTGAATAATCCCGCAGCCTAAATTTAGGAAGGCTGATTTTGAAAAAATAATGCCAACATTGATGCAAATAAAACCCGCACTCCAATTTTGTGCCCCAAACTTTTTTTTAAAATGTGGGGTTATTATTCGCGTAAATACGGTAATAAGTACTGTATTAAGTAATATACTTTATTATTTTTCAGAATGATTTCTCCATTACAACATATTTTAGAAACTTAAACATTATCACAATTCTTATTGTTCTAAGACATCAATTTTCAGTTGGTTTTAGTTCACGTCAATAAGCTGTCTTTTCTTTGTACGCACAATACGATATGTTGATCATATAAATATAATAAAGGCGAAAAGTAATCATGAACATTCAAAATATCTATTAGCCAAAATGTATATGTCCTAACAAAACAAATATACCTCACATATTACAAACAACCTAAACAAAACTTTTCTTTTCAGTCACACACTTGAGGGGGATAGCCACCTAACTTCACACAGAATCCCAAGGAATATAATACTATTCTTCAGAAGATGCTCAGCAAGCTGGTCAAGTTTTTAAAATTCTTCATCAGTCACAAAGTCGTACACATTTTCAGAACTTTCATAACAATTATGACAGAACAATTTAGCATGTGCTTCGAAAACATTCTTTTGGCATGTGTTGCAGGAGAGCCATGTTCGATGATTCTTATGTGCCCCACAAATATAGCAAATTCTAGGTCGTATCGGAGTTTCTCTTGTAGAGCAGCTTTCTTCTTTGTAATCCTTCAAAAATAGAGCTAACTCTTTAGGAAGCCTTCGTATTAATTTGGTCCGATCTTGAAGGAATTGTTGCATAACTTCAAGGGCCAACTGGTGGAGATACTTTCTTCTCAATGATTTGTCCATCTGTAAAATACGCATTGAGTTTATTCAAGCTAGATCTAGAATGTGGAAGAAGTAATTCATTGCCCATCGGCGAGTTTTCCTTGACATAGTAATTCGTGAACACATCAAGTCAACTGTATCGACGCCACCTTTTGTGGCATTGTAATCTATTTTGTGCACAAGTTTACCGGTTTCTTCGTCTATATAATTGCGGTCGTGCATGGTAGAGTGTAAAATTACAACTTTCTTCTTTCGGGTGGCAAAGGAAATCAAAGATTTATCCTCCTGACACCCAAAACAAGTGACTCGCTGGTAGAAGATTCTTGTTTTCAGTCACAAACTCGGGGGGATAACTGCCTTATCCTTACGCAGAGTCCCAAGGAATGTAATACCACTCTTCAGAAGATATTCAGCAAGTGGATAGGTACTGAAATAGTTGTCAGTAATTAGGTTTCTATTACTGCGTTCAATTGGAGCATATAATCTTCTGATGATATCAAAATGTTTGTTGGATTCTTCGAAGGGACCAGGTTTTTGTTTCCCACAGTACAGTTCGAGATTGTATGTATAAAATATTTGGGAATCACAAAGGGCATAAATCTTTAGGCTGTATTTAGCTGGTTTCTTAGCCATATATTGAATAAACCCACAACGTCCTCAAAATGTGACTAACATCTTGTCAATGGTTACAAATTCCCCAATATTGTACGCTTCTTGGCTATTGGGTATGAATTTGGTTTGTAGATCTCTCACTGGAGCCAACTTGTCAATTTTATTCCTCTGTTCCCTAGTTGTTATGTCATCAAAGCTAATCCACCACAGGAGACATTTGAACTGCTCTTTGCTAAAATTTGCATGCAAAAGTGTCAATCCAGTACTGTTTGTTGCAAAATATTCTGAAAAATCAGTACAATTTCCCCTTTTCATACCGATTAGAAACAGAGCACCGATGACAGTCATAATTTTGGCATTCATTGTTGACTTGAATTTGCTCTCTCAAACTTTATTGTCTGCTTCATTTCTTTCGTTCTGATGTTTCTTGGTTTCAATATAAATGTTGGTGAATCTAACTATATCAGAAATTATGTCGGGACTTATAATTTTCAGGAAACACTCAAGTGGTTATTGGCATTGTCTAGCTCGTGCCCTAGGCCCAGGAATAACCTTCACAATGTTCTTTGACTTCACCTTTATCTGAGACCACAAAATTTTACTTGACCAAAGAGTCTCCCCATCTTTTACAAAGTAGAACCGCATTTCCTCTTCATCATCCACTTCCATTCTGAATCAGAATTATGATCATCGGCGAGAATTCGTTCAGATTCGAAGTCAGGATCTTCGTCATCATCTAAATCGCACTCTTGTTCTTCTCCGGCAGCCTCGTCAGCTTCTAGTTCCCTTAGAATTATTTGGATGTCCTCGGGCGTGCTATATCTGGCCCTAGAAACAAGAAACTAAAATTATGCTCTGCAGAAGCATTGGTTCTATTATTCGGTAAAGATATATGTTATTTCAGAGCGATATAGTAATATACTACTATTAGATAGAGTATTAGGCCAAAATGGTGCAAAGGTCACCGTCAGAAAGTTCAGACTTCCAACGAAAATTTATAATCCACCTAAGTAAGGAAGCGTATATTTTATGTTATGACAAAAGTTTTATAATATGTACTTATTTGTATTAGACATCAATAATTTTATAGTTAATGTCGTTGAAAACACCTATTCACAAAACAATCCACAAAACAAAATAATAATAACATACACTTACATTGTGACCAAAAGCTGAGACACACTGGCTAACGTGTGGCAGACAGCCGCCGATCTGACACCTATGAACTAAGAAGTCACACTGGGCGCCTCCTGTCGTGGAGACTTCTGGAAACCGTGGCACCTAATGGGGAAGGGTGTAACTTAGGAATACTGGCTCCTTCCATTACACAGTGAAGCCCCGAGACGGAACGGCGAGTTGGTTTCAAATTTTGCGGCCAAGAGGCGCATATGTTAGCCGATGAAGGTTAATAAGTTCATACTAAATCTGTATTGAACCGAGAATAATGTGAACAACTGCAACTACCCCTCTCTAGATGGTGACAGATCAAATGTTATTAAACTAGAAGCCAGAACTTTATCACATGATGATATCGTGATTGAAATTAATAGCAAAACGTTCACTTCTGCGAGAGAAGACATATTTTGCTCAAAAAATTGCCATTCTTAAAGTCACTGCGCTTAAACCTGGTGGTTCCAAACCATACTCTACCGCCAACAGATTAATACTGAAGATGAAAGCTAGCTACTTCATTTTCCTGCATAATTCTTCAATTCCTTCAAATTAATGGTTTGCCTCCACATATTCTTATTCTAAAAATTGGAGCCATAGTATGTTCCTAAGAAATCTGAGCATTTCCCAACGGCTCTTAAAAAGAACCAGATCGGGGCCTAATTCTAAGAAGTGTGTACGAAAATTGTTTATATTTGGAAATAATAAGTGGAGAATAAGTGGAGAAGTGGACACAGAGCTCTAATCCCTCAAAATGACTTAACAACATCTGACAAAACACTTCCATTTTCTTTCAAGGGGTATGCATCAATTTCCAATTCGCTTGGCATTTCGTATTACGATTAACAAACTTCAAGGGATGTGTAGGTCTCTATTTACCTCAGCTAGTTTTCAGCCATGGCCAGTTAAATGTTGCAATGTCAAGAGAGCGATATTTTAAAGTTGCAATAGTGCCAAAAGGTAACTGTACCAGAAATGCACAAAGAAAGTGGCTGCGTGGTTTGGGTCACATACCTTTCAGCTTGCGTTCAGGAGTTAGTTGGCTTGAACCCCACTGTCAGCAGCTCTGAAGATGGTTTTCCGTGGTTTCTCATTTTCACATCAGGCAAATGCTGAAGCTGTACCTTAATTAAGGCCACGGTCACTTCCTTCCCACTTTCTATCCCATAGTCGCCGCAAGACCTAACTGTGTTGGAGCGACGTAAAGAAAATTGTAAAAACAAAGTAGAAGGAATGTCGTATATATGGAAATCCTTCAATAAATATTTATCCCATTTACAGCCATGTGTTAATGGGTTTCAGCTAGTTAACATTTAAATCTGTATATGGCCTTTTTTAAAAAATCATGACTCTGATTTTGAAACAAGCGGTTCCATACTGCGAAGAGACAGTATTCACACTATGACTATTCAGTATTGAGAACTTTCTTGAATGCTGAAAGATTTCAGTCTGAAAATTCCTGATCATTCAAGAAGTAAGTTGACATTTACTACACAGATACTATTTAGTTAGATTTTAAAATTTAGAAAAGACCTACGTCTACAGTACACTTTTTGATACAATCACAAAAATTATTATTTCAACTATATAACACTTATTCGTGAAATATTAGAAAAGTAGAACAAATTCCACAACGTCAACACAGTGCAATTGATTCCAGGGTCCAGCCAATGGCATAGAACAAATCTGTAGTGTTTCTGAATTTGAAAGGTCAGATTTAATGAATAACATCTAGATCACAAAGCAAAAAAGTATTTTGATGAAAAAATGAAAGAACACTGGAGGTTAAGTTATTCTTGCAAATAAACAGTCTGCTACTTTCAGTGAAACTATTGACTCACCTCATAGGATTCCCTATCCACTAGTTCCACAGTAGCTCGTCCTCGAAACTTTCCATTATCCACCACGAATGAAACTTTTTTGACTTTACAAACTTTTTCAAAGTGCTCCTTTACATCATCTTCTGTTGCACTGAAAATAAAAAGTTATCTTTATTTAGCACAAGGCTGGCAACACATCATTAACAGACTTAAAATAAACGGACAGTGAGTATCCAGAACACTCACAGTGTAACTAAACTAATTATGTTTATGTCGGCTTAACCCTGCTATTTACCCTACTCAAAAAGATCACAAATCTAAACTGCAAATGCATTCCTACTGATCTGTCACCAACATAAACTCCTCTGGGTCACCAAGAAATGCTTATAGTTGACACATCTTGAGAATATGGTGACCAGTCTATTAAGGTAGAAAGTGGTTACTTCCATCTTAGCAACTCTTCGCTGAAGCTTCCATTTATGGAAGTACAAATTGATGATAGATAAAACTCCGGTCAGGATAGATTTCATAATGTCTATATAAGGGGTCTTCAGTTATTTTTCCCTGGGGTCCAGATTGATGGTAATATTGCAATAAAGGAGCTCTGAGGTCTAAATATTTAGTGACGTAAGACAGGTGTTGGCCATGCTCACGGTACTTGGTTACTCCATATAATAGGTACGGAAAGTGTTGTGTACAAGGATTCGGTATACAGAAACAAGACAAATTTATTGCTTCAATAAGCTTTTTTTACACAATATGTACATAAATATAACTAAACTTCTCTTGAAGCTGGATGAACTTACGCGCAATTAATGATGATATTAACAGTAGACTGAGGGTCTGTTGAAATATACACTTATACACATGAGAGTTCTACATACACACGAATCTATCTTGAGGAGATAGTCTGTCAAATAAAGGAGAGTTCAAGATAGTCGAAAACTATCTGCCTTGTAGAATTATTAGTGTAACTTGCAATGAAAGTTCGCACTAACAGAATGCTAGTAATTGCCGTAGGCTTGTCAGGAACTGACATAAATATTCACAATTAGTAGAATACTAATGTTGATGTCGGAGCATCGGCCTCACACTGTCAGCAAATATTTCAAAAACATGCGTAAGTTAGTGTATGAATCTCGATCAAGCGAGAACCAAAACAACATGAACTTTTCCTGCTCTTTCTTCCGTCATCTGCAGCTGTAGCATTTCCATCTGTAATACAGCCTTGTAAAAGGTCCACAATTCAGTTGCTTTCAAGGACCGATGGAAAAGGGTTTCATCACAGCCTGAAAAATGTCTTCCAATTTATTGAACTGCATGAATCATTCGTCAAATTCTCTCCTTAGTCGGTACAAAAAGTATTACTATTTTTGCAACAAATTTTCATTGCAAGATACCAAACACTGTTTAGGAAAATTAATTCTTCGCCCCTTCAAGTCTTGAATAAAGAATCTAACTTAGCTCAAAAGAGTTTATGCACCAAATTTCCTAGTCCCTGTAAAATAATGATTAACAGGTCCGAGTGGCAAAAATTGTCACTCAAGAAAGCAGCCTGCTGGACTGTTTCTTTGTTGCCAAGGGAGATGATGGAATTGATGTTTCTGGTTAGTCATAAACGTCACACTCGTGTAGATAACTTCTGATTTTGTATTTCACTTCAAAGAATCTGGAAAGTGTGTTTCGTTTACTAACCTAATGAACACTGTTGTGAAACAAGAATTTTGTGTCCATGGCACCCAATTCCTCGAGGTAGGTTATGAAAAGTACTATGTAGAGATGAGAAGAATGCAAGAGTGAGGAATCTGGCTGCAAGCACGAACTTCCTTATCTGCTCGTATCTGCAACTCGAAAACATTGACTCACGCTTTGCAGTGTTCAGCATCTTGCCTAATCATGAATATGATGAATATGGAAGACTCTGTCTGATTCTTTCACTTAGTTGATCCATGTATTGCTTTGCCACATCTGGCATTGCTCGACATACCAAATCACAGCATTAATAAGAGCAAAAGTCTGCAATATATCTGCAATAAATCTTTTGCAAGCGTTATTTCAGCATGCTATGAAAACCTGCATCATTGCCTTGAAAACTTTCAGCAACAAAGTTGGAGAGAAATGTTCGAAGTTTAAAAACTTGATATATTATATTAAATCTCAAGTTGAGGAGGGCACCACTGCTTAGATATGCTTAGGTTTCTAGCGAAGAAATTACTCTTAGTAATGATAAAGCATACCAAAATTTGCTTTACGTCATTCCGACACAGATAGGTCTTATGGCAACGACGCGATAGGTAATATCTAGGAGTGGGAACGAAGCGGCTGTGGCCTTAATTAAGGTACAGGGGTGCTGTCAGGGGGGCGCAGCTGTGTCATTGCATCCGGGAGTTACTGGGTTCGAGCCCCACTTTCGGCAGGCCTGAATATGGTTTTCCGTGGTTTCCCCCTTTCACACCACGCAAATGCTGGAGCTGTACCTTAATTAAAGCCACAGACACTTCCTCCCCACTCCTACGCCATTCCTATCCCCCTAGTCGCCATAAGACCCATCTGTGTCGGTGCGACATAAAACCAATTCAAAAAAATTAAAGTACAGCACCAGTAACTGCCTGGTGTGAAAATGGGAAAACACGGAAAACCATCTTCAGGGCTGCTGACAGTGGGGTTCGAACCCACTTTTTCCCGGATGCAAGCTCACATTTCCGCGCCCCTAACCGCATGGCCAACTCACCCGGTTACCAAATGTATTGTGAAACATTATTTAGACAGACATTCGAGTTCAAGGATTTGGTATTACATTGTTTTTGAACTTCAATGATGTCTCATTATCCTCGGTGTAACTCTCATCCATTAAGTAATCAATTGTTTATAATTTCTTCAGCGTCATATATATCTACCATAATAATGAATCCATATTAATTTTAATAAAAAATCACTATCGTATATTAGATACGCCTACATGATATTCCCTCCTCTATGAACCATGTGACCTTGCCGTGGTGGGAAGGCTTGCGTGTCCCAATGCCGCAGATAGCTGAGCCGCAGGTGCAACCATATCGGATGGGTATCTGTTGAGAGACCCGACTAACGAATGGTTCATCGAAAGGAGGATAGCAACCTTTCGGAAGTTGCAAGGCCGGCAGTCTGGATGATTGACTGATATGGCCTTGTAATAATACTCAACATGGCTTAGCTGTGTTGATACTGCTACACGGCTGAAAGCAACAGGAAACTACAGCTGTAACTAACTCCCGAGGACATGCAGCTCTCTCTGTATGAATGATGTACTGATGATGGCTTCCTCCCGGGTAAAATATTCCGGAGGTAAACTAGTCCCCCATTCGGATCTCCGGACGGGGACTACGCGAGAGGGGGCGATCATCAGGAAGATGGATACTGACATTCTGCGAGTCGGAGCGTGGAATGTTAGAAGTTTGAATCGTTGTGGTAGGCTAGAGAATCTGAAAAGGGAGATGGATAGACTAAAGTTAGATGTAGTTGGTATAAGTGAAGTACGTTGGCAGGAAGAACAGGATTTTTGGTCAGGTGCAGGAGTTGGTTTAATAATGAATAAGAAAATAGGGCAGCGGGTAAGCTACTACGACCAGCATAGTGAAAGAATTGTCAAGATAGACACCAAACCAGTGCCCACCACAATAGTGCAGGTCTATATGCCTACTAGTTCAGCAGATGACGAGGAAATTGAAAGAATATATGAAGAGATAGATTTAATACAATATTTAAAAGGTGATGAGAATCTAATTGTGATGAGAGACTGGAATGCAGTGGTAGGCCAAGGAGGAGAAGGTAATACAGTAGGAGAATTTGGATTGGGACAGAGGAACGAAAGAGGAGCTCGGCTGGTTGAATTCTGCACTGATCATAATTTAGTCCTTGCCAATACTTGGTTCAAACACCACAAACGACGGCTGTATACGTGGACGAGACCTGGAGACACTGGAAGATATCAAATAGACTTCATTATGATTAGTAGAGCCCAGATTTCCATGCAAATGCATGTTCCTAAATAAGCTGGTTACACTTCTGAAACTTTGCAAATATTCGTTTTAAGACTAACCAATTCCAAACAACCGTACTTTTTCCGTGCATGTTTGCATGTTTTGGCCTTTTTGGGAGAAAATTCATGCATAATGCATATTTTGAAGAATTTAGATTTAGTAGCGAATAATTTGACATTTATATTGCATTACATGACCTTTCTTCTGACTTTGACGCATATATTATGCTAATTTGCATGATAGTGCCTTTTTCTGAACATGGATTCGCAGAATTTAGGACCATACATCCACGTTATTTGTTTATTACTGAGTGAGATAGAAAATGTATTCTTGGTATATTACTTCACAACCAAAGTTAGATGCATAGTGGTGCCATAATCCAGTTAGCTAAGCACGTTCTTTTCTGTTGCTTGAATAAACATTGAGATAAGCGGGAAGGCCCCACGTCGACCTCTCTAATCCTTAGAAATAAGGTGTTCCAGTAAAAACTATCCGTAAATTTGGGGTTAATAAATCTTATTCCTTTTTACGTCCATGTTAGACGAAGACATCAAAACTTCAATCATACTTCTGTAATGCCGCGTTTCTAATATAGCAGCTTACAAACCTTGGTTTTGCACTGCATCCTGTTTTCTTTTCCTGGAATTATCCACCCCGAACTCCGAACTTTCACTGTTCACATGTCTGAGGCCAAAATAATTGAGAAAAGAAGGGAGTTAAAAAACAGCACGCTTACATGCTTCAAATTGCAATTTAATGTTGGACTGTGCTGCGAAGTGTTGGTGTCATGCCACCTATTGAAATGAAATGGTGCCGGGAGTGTCCGAGGACAAGTTTGGCTCGCCAGATGCAGGTCTTTTGATTTGACCCCTGTAGGCGACCTGCGCGTCGTGATGAGGATGAAATGATGATGAAGACGACACATACACCCAGCCCCCATGCCAGCGAATTTAACCAATTATGGTTAAAATTCCCGACCCTGCCGGGAATCAAATCCGGGACCCCTGTGGCCAAAGGACAGCACGCTAACCACTTAGCCATGGAGCCGGACATGCCACCTATTAAAAGTATACGAAGGGACCTCGTGTCTAAATGGATTGAGGTAAGGAAATTTTTAGTTAATTTCCGAAAAGAGATAACTTCAGATACACATCGTCCTAAATGTCTTCAGTTAAGTATGAACCTGTCACTTCTTGTGACTAGAAAGATCATTTTCCCGTGTTCAGCAAAGTTCTGTCAGATAAACGAATGAGCTTAAATGAAGAAAATATGGAGAAATTAGTTGTTGTACAATGTTTCAAACGGAAGTGAAAATACAACAATGTGGAACTAAATTTTGATAGTGCATATTTTCCACTTGATTGTGCATGTTTCGTCATTTGATGTTGCATGAATGCATACATATTTAGAGACTTGATAGTGCATGGAAATCCGGGCTCTAATGATTAGGCAGAGATTCAGAAACCAGGTGTTGGATTGCAAAACTTTCCCAGGAGCAGACGTGGACTCTGACCACAACTTGTTGGTCATGAAATGCCATCGGAAGTTGAAGAAATTGAAGAAAGGAAGGAATGCAAAAAGATGGGATCTAGAGAAGTTGAAAGAAAAGAGTGTGAGGGATTGTTTCAAGGCACAAGGGCTAAATGAAAAGACTGAAGGAAACACTATAGAGGAAGAGTGGATGTCATGAAAAATGAAGTCGGTAGAGCTGCTGAAGAGATGTTAGGAAGGAAGAAAAGATCAACTAAGAACCAGTGGATAACTCAGGAGATACTAGACCTGATTGATGAACAACGAAAATACAAGAATGCTAGAAATGAAAAGGGCAGAAAAGAATACAGGCGATTAAAGAATCAAGTGGATAGAAAGTGCAAGGTAGGTAAGGAAGAATGGCTGAAGGAGAAGTGCAAGGATGTCGAAGGTTGTATGGTCCTCGGAAAGGTAGATGCTGCATACAGGAAAATCAAGGAAACCTTTGGAGAAAGGAAATCTAGGTGTATGAATATTAAGAGTTCAGATGGAAAGCCACTTCTAGGGAAAGAAGACAAAGCAGAAAGATGGCAAGAACATATCCAACAGTTGTATCAAGGTAAAGATGTATATAAATTGGTTCTGGAACAAAAAGAGGCTGTTGATGCTAATGAAATGGGAGACCCAATTTTGAGGTCAGAGTTTGACAGAGCTGTGAGAGACCCAAATAGGAACAAGGCACCTGGAATTGATGACATTCCTTCTGAATTACTGACTGCCTTAGGAGAATGCAGCATGGCAAGGTTATTCCATTTAGTGTGGAAGATGTATGAGACAGGAGAAGTCCCATCCAATTTTCGGCAGAATGTTGTTATACCTATTCCCAAGAAAGCCAGTGCTGACAGGTGTGAGAACTACCACACCATTAGTTTAGTATCTCATGCCTGCAAAATTTTAACACGTATTATTTACAGAAGAATGGAAAAACAAGTTGAAGCTGAGTTGGGAGAAGATCAATTTGGCTTCAGAAGAAATGTAGGAACACATGAAGCAATCCTGACTTTACGTCTGATCTTAGAGGATCGAATCAAGAAGGACAAGCCCATGTAGATGGCATTCGTAATCTAGAAAAGGTATTCGATAATGTTGATTGGGCATAGATATCAAGGATAATTTAATAAAAAACCACCTATTCAATACTTTCCACGTTTAATGTGGTTATTATCTACATGATTTTTTGTAGACTTATTTAGGTCAGGTACACGTTTCACCCATTATTTTGGGCATCTTCAGCCTGTATACAACTTTAGGTCAAGGTTTGGGACCTTTTTAACCAATATAAACAAACATTAATGAACTCTAAAGACGGGTAACATAAGTTAATACAGTTAAGTTTTTTGGTCCTAATTTGAAAAATGTCCAAAACTAAAATGGATCTTCTTTCGGTTAAGAGGATTACATACCGGGGTTTATGTGACCCCTATAGCATATCATGTTCTTGACGTACTGTGTCTGTTGACAGGATGTGTCGTCAACAATAAGCGGAGATTTGAACTGATTGTTGATTGTAGGTTGGTCAAGATTGAAAATATAAATTTAAATTAAATGTGTTTTAACTTGGCAGTTCTATTCTGGTTAACTTAAAATGTTCAAAAATAAAATGAAATGGATCTTCATTTTTATCTTAAGTCTTGAGAAAGGATGATATTAAAAATGGGGCTTATTTGACACACGATTTTCATTTTCATGTTCTTGACGTAACTAATATTTAAATGTGTTGTCATGCACAAGTGGAGATTTAAAAAACAGACTGTTATAGGTAGACTGGTCAAGAACATTGTTGTGAATGAAACTGTTAGCGTCTTGACTTTGGGTCTCATGTAACGTCAAGGAATTGACAAGAGTATAATATTAAGCTGTTTCTTAGTTTTAGGCTGCTGCTTAATTGAGAAGGAACATCCCAGACACTTGATACAGTCTTGTATGAATATTGTTCCCATTGATGTGTTGCTTTGTCTTTGTTAGGGATCTTAAGAAATCTGTATTGAAGTAGAAAAGTAATATTGAGTTAAAAATTTAGAGCACGCATTGTGATAAAATGTATTAAACTAACACCTCTTAACTGTAAAATGACTTACTTGTTCAATTCATACTAGATGGACCTGTCTGTTCCGGCAGTGCCTGCCGTATCAACTTTTCTACTCCTGGTGTTGTACTGGTTTCGCCACATTTACATATAACAACCCAGCCATCCAGCAGAATCGAGGGCTTTGAAAAAGAAGCAGCAATCCAGAAAGGAGTGAGGCAAGGCTGCACTTTGTCCCCTCTCCTCTTCAATGTTTAAATAGAACAGGCAGTAAAGGAAATCAAAGAGGAATTTGGAAAGGGATTCACAATCCAAGGAGAGGAAATCAAAACATTGAGATTTGCTGATGATATTGTTATTTTATCTGAGACTGCAGAAGATCTCGAGAAGCAGCTGAATGGTATGGACGAAGTCTTGGGTACGAATAAATGAGTCCAAAACAAAAGTAATGTAGTGCAGTCGAACGAAGGCAGGTAATGCAGGAAATATTAGATTAGAAAATGAAGTCTAAAGGAAGTAGATGAATAGTGTTACTTGGGTAGTAAAATAACAAACAATGGCAGAAGTAAGGAGGACATAAAATGCAGACTAGCACAAGCAAGGAAGAGCTTTCTTAAGAAAATAAATTTGCCCTCTTCAAACATTGGTATAGGAATTAGAAAGATGTTTTTGAAGACTTTCGTGTGGAGCGTGGCATTGTATGGAAGTGAAATATGGACGATAACTAGCTCAGAAAGAAAGAGAATATAAGCTTTTGAAATGTGGTGTTACAGAAGAATGCTGAAGGTGAGATGGATAGATCGAATCACGAATGAAGAGATACTGAATCGAATTGGTGAGAGGAAATCGATTTGGCTAAATTTGACAAGAAGAAGAGATGGAATGATAGGACACATCTTAAGACAGTCAGGACTTGTGCAGATGGTTTTTGAAGGAAGTGTAGGTGGTAAGAACAGTAGGAGTAGACCAAGGTTTGAATATGACAAGCAGATTAGAGCAGATGTAGGATGCAGTAGTTACGTAGAAATGAAAAGGTTAGCACAGAATAGGGTGGCATGGACAGCTGCATCAAACCAGTCTATGGACTGATGAGTCAAACAAGAACAACAACATGATATTCTACTTTATGGAAGTAAATATACATTCATACATCATTATAGACCATTATGTCTTTCAGCATTCAGTCTGCAAGCCTCTGTGAATTTACGAAACGTTGCAACAATCCTCAATTTTCAACTAGCACTGTGGCCTCATTTAGTTCTATACCTCTTATGTTTAAATTGTTAGAAACCGAGTCTAACCATCGTCGTCTTGGTCTCCCTCTACTTCTCTTACCCTCCATAACAGAATCCATTATTCTCCTAGGTAACCTATCTTCCTCCATTCACCACACGACCCCAACACTGAAGCCGGTTTATGAGGACAGCTTCATTCATCGAGTTGATTCCTAACTTAGCCTTTATCTCCTCATTCCAAGTACCCTCCTGCCACTGATCCCACCTGTTTGTACCAGCAATCTTTCTCGCTACTTTCATGCCTGTTACTTCTAACTTGTGAATAAGATATCCTGAGTCCACCCAGCTTTCGCTTCCGTAAAGCAAAGTTGGTCCGAAAACAGACCAATGTAAACATAGTTTCGTCTGGGAGCTGACTTCCTTCTTAAAGAATACTGCTTTTCGCAACTGCGAGCTCACTGCATTGGCTTTACTGGCACCTTGATTGAATCTCACTTACTTTAATTATTACCATCCTGGGAGAACACCCATACTAAATACTTAAAATTATCTACCTGTTCCAGTTTTGTATCAACAACATGACATTCAATTCTGATGAATTTCTTACCTACTGACATCAATTTAGTTTTCGAAAGGCTAATTTTCATACCATACTCATTGCACCTATTTTGTCGGACTCATTGGCTGAATGGTCAGCATTGAGGCCTTTGGTTCAGAGGGACCCGGGTTCAATACCCGGCCGGGCCAGGGATTTTAATCACGTGTGATTAATTCTTCTGGCTCAGGGACTGGGTGTTTGTGTTTGTCCCATCACTTTCATCTTCTCACACAACGCACTACACTACCAACCACCACTGAAACACTCAACAGGGTTGGTGCCATGAAAGGCATCCGGCCATAAAACAGGGACAAATCCCCATGTGCGACACAATTCGTACCCATGACCCCACAGATGTGGGAAAAGTGGTAGCAGAAGAAGACTCATTGCACCTATTTTCAAGTTCCAAGATAGACTGCAGGCCTTCGGCACAATCTGCCATTAAGACCAAGTCGTCAGCATAGGCCAGACTGCTAACTACATTTCCACACAACTGAATCCCTCCATGCAACTTTATACCTTTCAGCTGATGATCCATGTAAACTACGAACAACAAAGGTGAAAGATTTCTTTTTTTTTTTTTTTTTTTTTTTTTGCTAGGGGCTTTACGTCGCACCGACACAGATAGGTCTTATGGCGACGATGGGATAGGAAAGGCTTAGGAGTTGGAAGGAAGCTGCCATGGCCTTAATTAAGGTACAGCCCCAGCATTTGCCTGGTGTGAAAATGGGAAACCATGGAAAAAAAAGGTAAAAGATTAAAGCCTTGTCTAACACCTGTAAGTAGCCTGAACCAAGAACTCATTCTACCATCAATTCCCACTGAAGCCCAATTGTCAACATAAATGTCTTTGAGTGATTTTAATAACCCACCCTTACTTCATAGTCGCCCAGTATGGCGAACATCTTTTCCATCGGTACCCTGTCATATGCTTTCTCTAGATCTACGAATCAAACACAACTGTCTATTCTTCTCTTAACATTTTTCAATTCCCTGGCGCATACTGAAAACCTGAGCCTGACAACCCTCTGTGGTCTGAAACCACACTGGTTTTAATCCAACTTCTTCCCAACCACTGATCACACCCTCCCAAGATACCAGTGAATACTTCGCCTGGTATACTAATCAATGAGATACCTCGATAGTTGTTGTAATCCTTCCGGTTTCCTTGCTTACAGATAGATGCAATTACTGCTTTTGTCCAATATGAAGGTACCTTACCAACACTCCATGCTAATCTTACTACTTTTTTGATCTGTGCCTGCTGCTTTATGAGGATGGAGTTTATTTACCATCTTTTCCACTTCCTCAAGCGTAATTTCACCAACACTATTTTCTTCCTCCCCATGAGCTTGGTTGTTCTCGACACCACCAGGAAGACTTCCTTTCACGCTCAGAAGATATTCGAAATATTCCCTCCACCTTTCCAGTGATTCCCTGGAATCTATTATGAGTTCACCTGAATTACCCCAAACACTGTTCATTTCCTTTTTCCCTCCCTTCCTAAGATTTATTACTGCCCAGAAAGGTTTCCCTGCTGCTTGACCTAGCCTTTCCAGATTATTACCAAATTCTTCACACGACTTATTTTTGGATTCATCAAATATTTGTTTCCCTGTCTGTATCAGCCCTTGTTTGGAGCCTTTTCTGATAAACTTTCTTTTTACGTTTACAAGCTGCTCTTGCTTCATCGTTCCACCAGGATGTTTGCTTTTTCCCATGTTTACACACTGTTGTTCCTAGGCATTCCCTTGCTGTTTCCACTACAGCATCCCTGTATACCACCCATTCTCTTTTTATGTACTGAACTTGCTTACTGTCCACTGTTTGGAACTTCTCACTAATTATATCCATTCTGTCTAATTTCCATGTCCTGGAGATTTTCTACCCTTATTAGTTTGCAGATAGATTTCACTTTCTCTATCCTAGGCCTAGAGATACTTAGTTCACTACAGATCGGATAGTGGTCTGTATCATCAAAAAATCCCTGAAAAACCTGTACATTCCTAACAGATTTCCTGAATTCAAAGTCGGTTAAGATATAATCTATTATGGATCTGGTACTCCTAGCCTCCCATGTGTAGCGGTGAATAGCCTTATGTTTGAAGAATGTATTCGTAACTGCTAAACCCATACTAACACAGAAGTCCAGCAAACGCTTCCAATTCCTATTAGCTTTTAATTTATTTCAGTTGTTTAATATGATATGATATGAAATGTATGAAAATGCATTATATAATTATTTTATCTTTTGTGATTTAACATAAGCAATGAAATTCCATAGACATTGTAGCTATACCTATTTTGAAAATTCTCTTGATATGTGATTAATAATAACATACCTACTTCTTTATTATAGATCCTTATGCCTTTCAGTGTTCAGTCTGCAAGCCTCTGTGAATTTGCTAAATACCGCCACAATCCTCTATTTGTAAATAATAATACTGGAATAATAATAATAAGATAAAATAGAGCCGAGTTCATCATTTTCAGGGTGGCTGAGATGAATAGTGACACTCCGGAATTTGTTGAAGTCCATCACCCTTCGGGGTGGTAAGGACGAGGAGGGAATGATATAGAAAAATAATGGGAAATAGTGTCGAATCCATAATTTCGGGGTCGCTGAGATGAATAGTGACACTCTGGAATTTTTGAAAGTCCAAGTTCATCACCCTTTAAGTGGGGCGGGGGGGGGGGGGGGGCGAGGGGGAATGAGATATAAAAATAATCGGAAGTGACAGGTTTTCGAGATCGCTGAGATTAATAGTGACACCCCCGATTTTTTTAAGTCCTTTGGGATAGGGGATGAGGGGAGAGTGAGATATAAAAATAATCAGTAGTAGTGCCAAATCCACAATTTTCGGGGTCGCCGAGATGAATAGTGACACTCCGAAAATTTTTTAAGTCCAAGTTCATCACCCTTTGGGGTGAGGGACGAGGGGAGAGTGAGATATAAAAATAATCGGAAATAGTATCAAATCCATAGTTTTTGGGGTCGCTGAGATGTATAGCGACACTCCGGATTTTTATAGTTCATATTCAGCACCCTTAGTGGGGGGGACGAGGCGGGAGTGAGATATAATAATTATAGTAATAGAAAATATAGCCTAAGTCGACTCCATAGTTTTAGGGGTCACTGAGATGAATAGTGGCACCCCGGATTTTTTAAAATTCAAAGTTCATCACCCTTTGGGGTGGGTGACGAGTAGGGTTGGGCAGACCGGAACATTCACTTGTTCCGCAACATTAGGAACTTGAGGCGGAGTGTTTCGGTACAGAGTGCCGAGACACGGGACACAGGACTGTAACTGCGTCCTAGAGAGAACTTCGAGAGGCAACAGGACATGCTCCGCTTCAGCTGGAATGTGCCTGAAACGAACGTGTTGTGCCAAGGCCGCACTAGATAGATTAGTTGGCTTTGGCTGTGTCTGCCTGTCGATACCAGCTGTGTGCCGCCCTGTGTTGGAGTGTCAACATTTTTTCATCCAGTTATATCTTTAATTCCAAAGCGATGACCCGTATTTTTCTTGGGCTTAAAAGTTTCCTTAAAGTCCAAATTAATTTTTAACATCAATCCCCGAGAAAGTGTTGAGGGAAATTTTCAAGATATTGAAGAAAGTAAATTGCACCATCGCAAGTTGACAGACAGGGCAGGACAGAGCAGAGCAGGCCGGTTCTGCACCTACTTCCGCCTACCACGCGCAGTCTTCGAAACAGTTTCCTGCGCACGTGTCACGCAGTTAGTTAAGAAATGGAGGAGAAAATTACCACAGCCATTCAGTCTCACCATGTTTTGTAGGTACTATGCGAATCATGTGGACTGCAATGCAGTATGTACGTATATATGTAATGTATGTATGTATGTTCGTGAGAAAATGGCCGAACAGAATTTAATGAAAATCGGTATGTAAATTCGGGGAATAAGGCACTACAGTCTAGGCTATAAATCATTTTAATCACGCTGCGTAACAAGGTAGTTTAGAGAAAGGCCTAAAATGTAATCCACCGAGCAAGTGGCCGTGCGGTTAGGGTCGCGCATCTGTGAACTTGCATTCGGGAGATAGTGGGTTCGAACCCCACTGTCGGCAGCCCTGAAGATGGTTTTCCGTGGTTTCCCATTTTCACACTAGGCAAATGCTGGGGCTGTACCTTAATTAAGGTCACGCCCGCTACCTTCCCAATCTTCCACCCTTCTTTCGTCGCCGAAAACCTTCGATATGTTAGTGCGACGTTAAACAAACAGCAAACAAAAGAATGTCATCCTCATATATCTATGAAACAATCTGTGACCCAAGTTCTCGCAACATATAGAATTTAAGACAAAAATCTAACGCTGATTATGGAGAGCATCATCGCCAACTCCGTCGCCGTCATCCATCATCACATTTATGTGAAGAGATAAATACGGAAAATCATTTATCATGTCTTGTCAAATATAAATGCAAACGCGTTCACAACAGATTGTCAATGTTTATTGATTTTAGTATCTTGTGACAACTAGATGAAAATCTAGCAGTACATTTGTAAATACATATTTTTCCCTCTCCCCCACTGTGATCCTATTAATGAATTTACCATGCAAGTTGGTCGTACGGTTAGGATCGCCTTGCTATGAGCTTGCATTCGGGAGATAGGGGGTTCGAACCCCACTGTCGGCAACCGTGAAGATAGTTTTCCGTGGTTTCCCATTTTCGCACCAGGATAATGCTGGGGGGGGGGGGGTTTGTACCTTAATTAAGGCCTTGGTCGCTTCCTTCCCATTCCTAGCCCTTTCCTATTCCATCGTTGCCATAAGACCTATCTGTGTCAGTGCGACGTAAAAAATATAAAAAATAATCATGAATTAAATTCTTTGCTTAGTCCATATGAATGCCAAACATCGGTAACGTAGAAATATTGTTCAGTCTTGTAAACTGGCGAAGGTGGTTGTTTTTATTGCGATTGTCTTAAGCTGAATAACCGCGTTGCCATCAGCACAAGGGAAATTGTGAAGATGACTAACAAAATGACAAAAATCGCAAATGCTTGAAGAAAAAGAAAAAAAGAGCCTCTTTATACTGGATGCCCCAGTATCACAGAGTCCAAAGAAAACGTGTTATTTCTGAAAACCGACGAGACCCTGCATGGCATGTGCGCTCACGTCCACTTCGCAATTTCGTAAGCTTCGCGCTGTTCTGCTCTGCTCTTCCCTGCTCTGCGGCCAACTGCTTCTCAATGTGCGCCCGGCCTAACAGCACGAAAGTACAACAATGTATTCATCCAGTTATATTTTTAATTCCAAAGCGACGATCCATATTTTTCTTGGGCTTAAAAGTTTCCTTAAAGTCCAAATTAATGTTTAACGTCAATCCACGAGAAAGTGTTGAGGGAAATTTTCGAGATATTAATTACTCACAATACAGGCCAATACATTCAATTGGTGAAAATATTCTTGAATTGGTTACTTCTAAACACCTGCACTGCCATTGTAACCGTGTTATGTGTATTTTATATTGACCGGAAAAATCTTAACCTAAAAGCAGCCTTTAACGTGATTATTGGGCACGAATTTCAGTGTTCCGACTGTTCGTCACGTTCCCTGCAGCTTTATGCTGGACCATGGCCATAACTACACACAGGCACACACCACGTTCCGTATAGGCACACTCCCAGTTCCCACTGGCGCGGAGCATGTAATGTTGCCTCTCGAAGTTCTCTCTACACTGCGCAGTTACAGTCCCGCGTCCCGTGCGCTCGCTGCACAGTTCAGCTAGTAGGCGAAGGGCAGTGCATAATGGCGCTTCTGATGGGACAGCGAGTCAGTGTCTCTGGCTCGCTTGAGAATGTTTCGGAACAATTGACACTCTGTGTTCTGGAACAGCGGAACATAACTCTGCACCGGCACCTTGTGCCAAAACAGGGACATAGTGCCCAACCCTAGTGACGAGGGGTAATGAGATATAAAATTAATTGAAAATAGTGACGAACCTATAGTTTTCAGCATTGCTGAGACGTATAGCGACACTCCGGATTTTTAAAAGTCCATGTTCAGCATTAAGACATAAGAATTTCATAGTGTTCCCCATTGAAGTGAGTTCAGCGACCTTGGGGGGGGGAGTGAGACGTAAAATTAATCGAAAATAGTATCAAATCCATATTTTTCAGATTGCCTGAAATGAATAGTGACACTCCAGATGGTGTTCAAGTCCAAGTTGAGGCCCAATAAGCAGGGTTGTGAGAAGGGGTGAAGAAAAGAAAATGTGCAAATGACCGAGATTTTGGGTGTTTGTATGCATGTTCCAGCATAGGTGTCAACTAAACTTGGTATAATACTAAATTTATTTAATAAATTCACACTATCTGTAAAAAGTACTGCAGGGGCAGGGGCGAAAAATAATTATAACTAAAAACGACCGATATTAGTGTTGAATCCATAGTTTTCTGGACTACGGGAAGATTTCAGCCAAACTTGGTACACTTATGACTTACTATCGTAAAACAAACTGCGAGGAGGTATGGTAGACCTAGCATGCTAGGGGAGGGGTGGGAAGGGCTGAGATGTAAAAATAATCGAAAATAGTGTGGAGTAGTGAGACGAATATTGATACTCCGGGCGTCGTTCTGTGTATGTTTCTTTCAACATAGCCCTCATACAAAATTGGTACACATATGACTTACTATCTGAAAAAAATACTATTGGGTAAAACACCAGTAGCACTCCGCGTGGAGGTGGCAAAATATAAAAATAAACGAAAATGACTGATTTTAATGTTTACGAGTTCGCTGATTTGGACTGTGGCACTCTGGATGGATAAGTCATACTTCACCACAATTGGTATGGAGGTTGAGAAGGGGTGAAAATGAATGTAAAAATAGCCGTCAAAAATGGGTGTATGTGGGTATATTCCAAAATAGCTCTCAACAAAACTTGGTACATATGTGACTTACCATCTGGAAGAAAAAAAAATACTATGGAGATAAAACACCAATCCTTGCTGGGGGTGGGGAATGCGAGGGCATTACATTTTCCATTATTTAAAAATTTTAAAATTTAAAAATAATAGAAAATAACCGATATTAATATCGAATTCATTGACTCCCTGAATATCGTTTAAGTCGACGTTCAGCCTCCATTGGGACGGTACACTGAAAGGGGTTTTGTAGTGAATAGTATAAAATGACCGAGATTAGTGTTGAATCCACTGCGTTTGAGGTCTCAAGGCTGATTGGTGAGAGTCTCGATGACAGTTGAAATTGTGTAGATCATATCTATACCGAGACTGATAAATACATGAAGTTATCACTTATTATCTTTTTGAAACTATCAAATACTTCCCAATCAATTCGAGCTTCCACAAGGATAAAATTTTACTCAAAAATGAAATCATCTAAAACTTGAAATCAAACACATCTAAATAACTCTAAAACTATATATAATAGATGGTAAAAATCCATATCCCAGAAAGGAAATTTATAAAAATTCCCTTTAACATAACTAACTCATGATACTAATCTAAAAACTAAACCAACTGAGCTATGCCAGGTAGTACAGCTAGTATATACATATATATATATACACACACACACACACACACACACACACACATTATCTTATAAACAAGCATACGATAATAATGAACCTTACACAAATAAACCAAAGACTAGAAAGTTTCCCACAAACATTTGAACATACTGTACATAACAAAGATAAAAGTACGTGGTAAATCATGGTTCGTCTTCTTAATACATCTTGCTAGTCTGTAATTAGAAGATAATTTCCAAATGCTACACATTTATATCCAAAAAGTATCCACGACGGAAAAACATCCAAGTTACTAAATCTAACATATCAAATAAATTAATTCTGAATTACACGATATAATGTATGTTTCGGGGTTGTGATATCTTTAACAGTACAATAACACAGTTCGTAAGTATCACTTTACAATGCATTAAACCTACAAAATAAACAATTTGAGAATAATAAAAAAATAAAGTGTGTACTTTATATCACAAATCTTCAAAGAAATAAATGCAAAATATTACAGTAGGGAAGTATAAAGGTTATCAATATGGTGCTCAGTAAAATACTTTGAAGACTATGCAAAAATAGGAATGATGAAGTTCACTGAATGAACGGTTTGAGACTGAATAAATGGCATAAAATACAGTACTGCGAAAAAAAACTGAAGATGTAGCCTGCATGGGAATAGAGTAACCGTAGGATTTTGAATAGCTATGAAAGAATTAAAAACGAGAGTAACAAGATTCCGGTTATCGAGTTCAATCATTGTTCACTGCTAGTGGTTGAGCTGGGTCAGAATCAGAAGATGAATCACCACTCTCCCCATTATCATCGTCACTGGATTCCATATCACCTAAGCGTATGATAAAACTGTCTACTGCACCTTCCATTAACACTCCGTTACACGCAGGGCGGCGATTCCCCGCTGTTTAAACTTTATGTGAATTTTGAATTTTATTGAGATGCGTGAAGGTTGTTCTCCAGGACATCGTCCGTGCAGAGTGGGGTCATTGTTAGTCACTGCCGAGGCATTTACACGAGTAGATGTTTGTCATTCTTCTCCCTGGCAGCGAGTTCCCGCCTATGCGTGTGACCGTGTGGCTATTGTAAGTTATATTATTGACTTTCGTTGGTGTTGCTCTTGTTATACTTTCACCTGTTACTCATTGTTCTTTTTATATTCCTTTTTAGGAATGGTACGCTTTAGAGCATATGATGCATTTTGAAAAGGAAGAACAACGCATCAGGGTCTTGCTGAGTTAGATGGTGACATATTTTTAGTTTGCTACACAGACTGCTATGTGAAGGACAATAAATTAATTTGTTACCTTGCATTACAAAGGCAATAAAACAAGCTTTCAGAAAATATATAGATTGTATTACTTTGTAATGACCTGTCACACTGAAACATAAAATAGCTTGATATGAGGAGAAAATTCACCAAGTTGCTATTAATTTTTCCGGCAGTGTAACATTTAGTGTAGATATCATATAATGATCTCTAACTCTGCAGTGCGTCCTAACCAGATATCCATAGACAAGGCCAATCTCCAACGGACAGACACCAGCACACAATCTGGCTAAACAACGCACACTTCAAGCAGGACAACCACCCAATCTCAATACTTCCACTACTCAACACCAACAATAGCTCTCTTCCAACAAACCAGCTATAAAATAGACTTCTACAAGTCACATGATTTTCTCTGTACCAGCTATTCCCAATCTTCTTTTTATCACATGAGGCACGCTTGTTTGAAATTGTAACGCTCAACTTTGGTGCACTGATGCCTTGAAACTCTCAGGAGAGACACATCATTTTTGGGCAAACCAACATCTTGCACAACTCTTTCTACATTTAGTTTCCATCGTTAACAAAGATTTCCCGCTTTCAGATACAGATTGCCACCAGTTTTATACAGAGTTCTTACAACGTCCAAACAATGACTCCCATACATCAACCAAAACACACAGTATTCCTACAATGAAATACGTGATACTGACAATACAAAATCACGTGGGGTTTAAATATTGTACAGTTACACATTTGCTGCATTATTAATAAATGTTATTTGCTTTACGTCCCACCAACTACTTATCGGGTCCGTTATTTATGAAAAGAAATATAACAATGAGACCAATCATAAATTACAGAGCTAGCCCAAACTATAAAATTTTGCAATTCATTCAAAAATTCCTTAAAAAGCATTACTCATTTTTAGCAAACAAAACAGTACGCAACTCAATAGATTTTTGCAATTGAACTAAAGAATTAAAGATTGAACAACACCATACTCTTGCTTCATTTGATATAACAAACATGTATCCAAATATTCTGATAAACAAACTATAGAAATAATCAAAACCAACCTAAAAAACTACAGCAATTTGAACACTTTAAAAAGAAGAATTCATGAAACTACTTGAATTTGCCATCAATAATAATTATTTTAAATTCTATGATACCATATACCAACGAGGCCTACCTATGGGATCTCCTGCCTTTGGCATACTAGCTGAAATTTATATAGACCACCTAGAATACACATCAATCAGTAAAATAGAAAACACATTCTTCTGGTGCAGATTTGTTGACGATATTTTTGTAAACATCGACAACAGATCCACTGACGCAAACACCATATTAGACAAACTCAACACACTGGACCCCCAGATAAAATTCAATAAAGAGATCAAAAACAACTGCACCTTAAATTACTTAGAACTAACAATAACCAGACATGAAAACCATTTATCTTACAAAATCTACAAAAAAAACCTACACATATCCCAAATACCATAAAAATTGAGTCTATCCACCCCAACGCACATAAAAGAGCAGCTTATTACAGCATGATATCCTGCGCCCTGGTGGGGGTGTGATAAGCGTCATGCAATTGTAATTATTTATGGAGGAATATATATTTCATTTTCAGAAGCGAGAAGATCGTATTTTATATAAGTACAGACCAGGCCGAGAGGATGTTGTGAAACCTACCCCAGATAGTTGTCTCCACTGAGATTAACAAACACAATGAACAGCAGAATTAGAATTCTCAGAAATTGTGACAGAGGGGAATGAGCGAGGCTAAAAGTGTTGACAAAGTTTCGTAGCCCCGGGCAGAATTGGTAGCGGCAACAACGCATCGGGTCGTGCGGAAAATTCTGAGAAATGACGTAGGGGCATCTCCATGTACTAGCGGGAGTTGAACGCGAGGTTGGCACTTGAAGAAAAAAATATGAGCTTTCCCGGTCCCATGGTTTATGTGGACCAATAGAAAAATTCATCGACCAGTCGCAGGTACGCCAACTTCGTATTGTAAGAAGCACGAAAAACCTGAACTCCACGGATTAAATTTATAAACGTAAGTGAGTTATAAATTTGGAATAAGGTGGAACTTATAAGCCTAACCAAGTAATAAAAGTTATTAAAAGTCACTAACTGAGGGAGATTGATTGGCATAATTCTGAGAATTCATGGACGCTATTCGCTGATTGGCTGGAGGCAAGGGACGCCACAATATAGCGCGAAATCCCAGGCCGGGATACGGCAGCTAATTCGCAAATATATCAATTACCAGCGAACGATATTAGTTGAGAATTGGTATAGAGCCTTTGAGAACATAATTACATCATTGAATCCCATATTTAAGCCACGGGCCGAACCGCAAATTGTCGTATGAAGATATCGGGGCTGCGCGTCCTACGATGACCTCCCGTGAACTCGGAAGAGAGGGGATACAAGTATAAATATGAGGTCGTGGACAAGGACTGACGACTACTTTTGACAAAGTGTTCGGGCTGATACTACGCCTGGGGTGCGTGACAACTTCTGATATTTTGTTCGAGCCGTGATTACGCCAGGGGTGCGTGTGTGTACTTACTCGTAGAGTAGGGTTCGAAGTATTATATTGTTACATAGTACAGTGATTCATGGCGTGATGTAGCTCATATTACAGTCTTGAGCATTATACTAGTATGAAGTGTGAGATTCTACCAACAGATTAGTAAACAGTCGATCATAACTGATACCTGGTCAGCTACGCGAATGTGAGACGGGAAAATCAAGTGTGCACCGGGCCGTTTGAATGTGATATCGAGGTGTCACCAGTTCCTTAGTGCCGGGGAAGGGATGAAGAATGTGTGTATGAATTAGGCGGGTCAGATAAAGGCCAGAAGTGTAAAGTTTCAGTTCAATATTAGTGTGTGTAAATTTGTTAAAATGTTAAAATTTTAAATCTTGAAAATTAATATGTGTAAATCTGAAAAGTGCATTGGATTACTTCTTCAAGCTGGCATGAAAACCAGTAGGATGCAGGGCTAAGACTGGACGGGGCCTGTGCTCCTCGTCCGGCTTAGCAGACTACAAAAAAGAGATGAGTAACCTTTTGAGATATTTGTAGATTGTTATCGTTAGGGGGAGGAAATCATATTAATTTATCATGTAACTTAATTGTGAAACGAGCCGTTTCCGGCTCGTATAAATTCAAAGATAGACAAAGGGACAAATTAAAATGTTCATAATTAGATCAAGCACTCATCATAATTTTGATTATTAAATAGAGTAGAGTAGGGTTTATTTGTTCATTCAAGTGCTTGAGTTGTCTGATATGATATGGAGCACGTTTCACGTAAAGATAATGTTAATATTCATTTAGAAGTGCTTCCAAAGTGTTTTTCCGTTATCGGAAAATTGACAGATATTAAGGCATGTTGTTAAGACAATCCAGAGGTAGGGTTGCCAAGTGATTTAAATTATTGTGGGACGGAATGCAGTCCATTGATTTGTTTGTAACTATCGCGAAGTTCGCCAGTGGACAAAATAATAACAATCGGTAGAAGTGTCGGAGGAATAAATTAATAATGGGTAATGTGTAAAGGCGTGTTTAATAATAATCTTTGAGAATAAAGGCACGGGCCTAGTTGAAGAGAATGATTGCAAATTAAAGTAATTTAAATGTGGAGATATTATGTGGCATGAATATTTTATTTGGGCAGTGAACCCGATTTTAACACTAATTGTTGATTTAACATTGTTGGACTCCATAATAATCAAAAATAATTTTGGTAGAAATGAGATAGGCACTTTGGTAATATGGTCATGCTATGTTTGAGGCCCAGAGTGATTTGAGCCAAAAGTTGAGATTTGGAGTTTTGTGGGACAGAAATCCGGCCCGAAATGAAAGTGAATTGTACTGATGTTGATGAAGAAATAGATGGATCTTAAGGCCTACATAGAGGTTGTATTTCTATACCGGTGATATGAGTGGCAGAAGAGAGTCCACACACCGAGGGTTAATTAATGAAAATGTTTTGAAGAGTTCCGATGAATAAATGGACTTCAAAATGGAAAAGGAAGGAATAATTTAACACTTGCAGAGACTGGAGGTATTTGCTCAACTGCGAGGTGTTATGGGATATGAGAATTATCTTAGAAGCATATGGTCTCCATGAATTAACGACAGTACGAAAATAAGGTTGCGAGTTCGAACACTATTATGTCCCGACCGATGTGAATTCGGATCTTGGTGATTTCTGTTTGGGAGAGAACGTATGTGACTAAATTATAAAGATGGGGAATAAAAATAAAAATTCTCGAAAGAATAATAATATTAATAATAATAATAATATTCCAAGTAAATCATGTCTGGATTGATTAGTGCCAAAATAAACCGGAATTGTAAAAGGGGTTATGCGGCAAACATTGATAGAGTGGACTACCGTGTAACAAGCGAAATTAATTCTTTTTAAATTAATAATAATAATAATAATAATATTTGAGAATCAGAAGAAGAATTTTTAAAATTTTATTTAAGAACACAATAATGATGGTGGGAATTGAATTGAAAATATTGAAATTTTCAAACCACTTTAATAATAATAATATTTGAAGTATAAAAAAAAGGAAGCTACTTTTTTTAATTTCAGATGAGAATAATAAGAGCGAGAAGTTGAAGTATTACGGGTTACGATAATCACGATCTCCACTATTAATAATAATGTTGATAATAATAATATTTTTATTATTTTTATTTTATTATTTCGGATGGTGATGATGAATGATACTAGGGAAGTCAGCGGGCGAATTAACGTAATAATGTCACGTTGTTGTAAATAATAAGTTAAGTTAATATTTGTAATATGAAGGCAAATCCCTACATCTGGACCATTAGGTTAGAGTCCCTTTGTCATTTCCTGCAACTAACGATTGCTTATCTTGGTTAGGAACCCGGGGAGAGTTTGTAGTTTCCCGGGTTGGTCTCATCTCAATCAAAGTGGAGGCGATAACATGGTCCATGTGATCGCGCCCACTTAGCCAACAGGTAAATTGGTCCATGACCAGATATGGTCATGGTGTTAACGAAGGTAATAATAATAATGTTATTTGTTTTACGTCCCACTAACTACTCTTTTACGGTTTTCGGAGACGCCGAGGTGCCGGAATTTAGTCCCGCAGGAGTTCTTTTACGTGCCAGTAAATCTACCGACATGAGGCTGACGTATTTGAGCATCTTCAAATACCACCGGACTGAGCCAGGATCGAACCTGCCAAGTTGGGGCCAGAAGGCCAGCGCCTTAACCGCCTGAGCCACTCAGCCCGGCAAACGAAGGTAAATCTGATACCTTCAGATATCAACGGTTCCACCACCCAAATGGAAGGGTGGTCAAAAGTGATAAATATTATGGAATCATTTTCAGGAATAATTTGCCAAATTACTGGAAAATCAAGGGTCAACAGATTTTGTTGTGTGTAAAAATTATTTTGTTTACTTAAATAAAATGCTCCTTTAGCATTTGCAAGGAAACAGTTCCAGGTTCTTGTTCTTGTAGAATAGTAAACCCTCGGTGACCGTTTAAATATCCGTTCCCATTCCTAGGACGGAGCCTTCATAATTTCCCTTTGATCTGAATATACATATAATTTGTGTGTTTTATGATGAGCCTTAAAGATAAAGATTACAGTGTCCCGTTCAATCCTGTAGTACTGATTGGATGGCGCCCTTACATTTAGTTTGAGATCTTATATCTCAAAATATTTTTTATTGTGTATTAATTACGATAGATTCGGACCGTAACACTCCCTGAGATAAATGCTGGTTGCGACTCAGGCTTTGAGCGGGTACAATACAGAGCCTTCAACATACCAATGACAACAGAGGATCTAAATAATGAACTACAACTAATCCATGATATAGCTAAATACAACGGATACAGTAAAGAAAGGGTCAATAAAATCATTCACAGAATTAAATTCCAGCTCAAAACTAACTTAACAAAAATAGACAAACCCAAGAAAGATTATGCCTTACCTTTAATAATATACCCCATAACTAATGTTTTTTTAAAGTACAATCTGAAAATAGTATTTAAAACCACGCACAACAGCACCAATATTATACGCAACACCAAGACAGTCAACAACAATAAATACAACCAATGACGAGTTTACCGTATCAAGTGCAACAATTGCGAAACAAGTTATATTGGACATACAGGCAGAAACTTCATAATCCTCTGCAACAAACATTTACTGCAATAAAACATAAATCACTTTTCATCAATAGGTCAGCATATCAAAGAATTCAAACACAGGTTTATGGACATGGAGAATGATATGAAAATATTAAATATAAGTTCTAAGGGCCCCCTGCTCAACATAAGAGAAGATTTCTACATCTCCCTAGACCAATACGCTAATCCTAACTACAATATAAATGACATCACAGATAAAACCATTATCATCTTTAATATAGTTATTCCCACCCGAAAAAAATTATTACCTCAAAATAGGTAATAAACTGAACACAACACGTTCCAAAAAACTGCCGAACAATATGCCCAGCTCCACCCCTATACCCACAATAGCCACAGTCCCTACCCCTCATTACAGCGAACATAAGTCCAAGGCGAACACGTAGAAGAACGCAGCGAGCTCTCAAACAGAACTTCACCCAACCACAACAGCAGTAAGTACAAATTCACACTCCCACACATCCTTAGGCATTCCCTGTAACTTACAACACTTGACTCATATCAGTTTATATTCCACAGATAACCATAGCACCGGTACATAAATATGACAAGGAAGGAGTTACCACCAAAAATCCAAATTCAATCAAATCCATAAAACCAAGATTTCGTCATCTGCTTCAAACTTTTAAGAACAAGATTTTGTTTACAGTTCAGCCATATATTGTCTTTGTCCACACTATTGGATCATTCAATGACATGTGTTTTTATTATAAGCATACATGAAGACATCTTTCAATCAAATAGAACATTCTCAAGAACCTACACCACTGTTTACGAGCACAAAATCAACAGACGTAAATATATGCTCACAAGACTATAACATGAAGCCTGAAGAAGGAATACGCAAAACATGAACTTTTAAATCCATCGAGTGTTTTATATATATATATATATGTTTTAAGTGCTTTTAATGTGTTTAATGTGTACATACAATCAATTTTTAAGCTTACGTTAAGTTTTCAAAACCATATTTAAACCTCAAAAACAATTTTACTTTTACAGACTTACAAATGAAATGACAACATACATCCAACTCATACCACTATTAGACATCCGGATGTGCTAATGGATGACATCTTTTTAGATAAGCAATACAAACCATGCCTAATAAATGTAATATGATTTGTCAGCTGATGATGACCAAATAGGGTCAAAACCGGTACTGATGTAAGTCTATATTTACAATAAACAGTATTGATATGGTGGAATTTCTTTCTTATCCACATACTTATCCAGTTTTTGGAGTGCTGCATTATTACAAGTTGGACAAATTTAATGATAATATACTCACGTAAATGGAATATTTCTCAGGAAAACAGCATAATATTCTTCGTCTTTCCCTTTGTCTTCAGATGTCGTGCCCTCTCCATTTTCTCCTTTTTCTTCTTCATTCACGCCTGCATCCTCATGCACATCCTTTGCCAGTTCATTCTGGGCATTCTCCTGGTTAGAAGTGTCAGGAGCACCATTCGCTTCTTGTTCCAACATTTTACTGGCTATCACATAACCCCACAAAAGCTAGTTGTTAAGCCGCTCTCTCACAAGCAAGAGTTCTCAAGAGTGAGGTTCTCTAATCTGAAAAAGAAAAAAAAAGAATAATTAAGAGTATATGAAATAAACATAAAGAAATAAAGAAATGAACTGGATTAAAGCCACTATGTATATATTTATTAATAATACAATGAGCCACGAAAACTTACGTTCATTAAAGAGTACATGATGCCTGAGCAATATAATCAATAAACAAATATAGCATACATACCACATCAAGAACTAAACAATCTACTAAAAAGAGACAACACATCTATATTGTACACGTCCTGATAGTACTTTATGGGAACAAAAGGACATTTGGTTTAATTTTCACTTTATTCACGCATTCCCATGGACGAAATAACAGCTTATAGCCAGGCCGTCCCGTTGAGGCAAGTAGGCCGCAACTGGGTCGAGCGGTCAAGGACACATGGGTTACGTCACAGCGTTAGCGGTATGCTAATGTCATGCGAGACTGGAGAAGGGGAGTCAGGTTTCTAGAAAGATCTGTATTCTCGAAAAAGGGAACAAATCACAGTTAAGCTGCAATCTCGACCAATAATAACTCTAATCGGGAGATTACGCCACTTAACCAGATGATTGGGGTAATGTTAGGACAAGGAGAAAAACAAAGACTCTCATTCTCTCTCTGAAAATGTTAGAAGATGGGACGGAACAAATTTTCTCTCCCTGAAACAGTTAGAAGATGGTATAACTGTTTTTTCAGCTACATCTGGAAACTTTGAATACGCCTACGCAATCTTATGGACTTTGTCTGCAAATGTCTTATGAGTTTGTATGCCAACTTCGAGTTAGAACTTCATTCTACGATTTTGTGTCGATTACTTTGTTCTGAAGTAAACTTGGGAATATTTCAAGTTGACAAGAAGAAATTGTTATTTCACGAGCGAACTTGTGAACCTGTCTAATAAAGTGGATCAACATAGATTACCATTAGTGTGTAAGTCAGCTAGAGACAACCTCAAGCAGTTTATGGCGATAGTATGCAGGTATGCAATTGTAGAACATTTGAATCTAGATATAATTCAGCTGATACTAGCAAGGAGTTATACGTATTGGATACTATTCCAAGGAGCCAGTGAATGAATAGAGCATTAAGTATTGTACATCTTTGCATCAAGAAACAGACAAGTTAAGTATAATAGTGCACAACGTAGTGGTGTAAATATTAGTGGATCAAATTTCTAATTTGAATCTTAGTTTCAGCCTAACTACGAGAGCAAGGATATCCAGATTAATTTAACTGAATTATCGCCACAACTTTGCATCGCCTGACATCGTGGACGTCATGTACATCTAAGCTGAAATTGTGTGAGCCAACACTATGAATTTGTACTATCCAATGAGACCTGTCTTCACGTCTACACATCTCAGCTGAATCTGTCTGCATCGAGAAACATGAGTACCAATTAAATATTATTTAATCTTTTCTGTAGATTTTTGTCAATTGCATTCCAGATTAATTAATTTCTTTATTATTAGGTTAATTTGATATTTTCTTTCATCTTGGTGTTGGTTAATTAGAGCATAGGTGTTATTACTTCATTAGTCAAGTATGTGTGTGAATTACGATCTTCAAAGATTATCAGTGGAATAGCGAGGCCCTAATAATAATAACAAATATAAAAATAATAACAATAATAATATTTTTGGAAGCTGACAGTAAAGCAATGGCTTAAATTAGAATACAATTGATTGAAGGTGAGACGTTTCCTAACTGTCTGAATCAGATCGTAACATTAATTTCATTCCTTGGCAGCCACATGATATTTCTTTCTTTGGAATATTTTCTCATGAGAAAGGGAATAATCAGAAAATAAAGGTCAAGGGAAGTAAGACGGGATAATTAAACACAAGTTGTTGAGAGTTAAATTTAGTTGTAAGGTGACAGTTGAAATGCTGAAGATTTCCAATTCGACTGAAATTATATGGAATCTATGCGGCGATTGTGGTGCATGATTGGGCTAATTGAAATGGTGGATTGAATTATAACCACATGGTGACCACTATGGTACATGTTCGTCATGTATGATAAAAAATTAATTTAAATGAACTCGACAACAATTAAAGATTTTATGCTGTGATTAAGTATTGATTGAGTACGACTGAGCATATGTTATCTGAATTTGTCCCCAATTGTACGTGGTGTTGGCAGAGAGATTTATGTGTGTCGTCATTGTAGGGTCATCTACATAATCTGAGGGCTCATACTCTAAAAATAAAATAATAACAATAACTCTAGGTAACAATAAATTAATTTTGTAATGAAACCCTTATCTGACATGATGGTGAGGTTGAGATGTATTTGAAATCTTGCGAGATAATTAAGTGTTTTTTCACATTTTGGATTTTCAGAATGCTGGGTGTATTCACATAGCACGAGATTCTGATCATGCTGAACCCACGACTATGATTTATGCTGGATTATGCTCTAATATCTCCAACAAATGGTTTAATACAGTAAATGCAATTTTGTTTCATGATGAACTACATTGAATACAATCGAGCGAGGTCTCTGAAAGGATAGAATAAACCAAAGATTCGGATAAGAAAAAAATTTGAAAAAATGAAGGTAGTAAATAATAGAAAATGTAATATAAAGAAATTGAGCCATAGGAATATAATATTCACAGTCCCAGTTGACTTATTGACGTGAGGGAGAGTTAAAAGTCTCATATAAAAAATTAAATGATACAACTAAATATTAAAGAATGAGTGTAGGTTAAAATGCACATAAATTGACGATAGGATTAAATGTTGCCTATAATTAGAAAATGGTAACTTAGAACATAAAATTGAACTGAGAAAATTAAAACATAAAACTATTAAATCATTACAGATTTAACCCAAATCTTTATGTATAAAATGTACAATAGTATAGGTAAGAATTAGGACATAGAAATAAAATAATAGTCTAATTTCTTCAAGGATGTGATAATAAAATTAATAATGAACTCTACATGGTTACTACACTAATGAGTAAGTAAGATGCTCAATTTCTCAGAAGAAAAAAAAGGTGTCAATTGAAACAGGGAAGGTTTTTTTGAAATATAATATTGTTAGTTGAGATAAAGAGTTTTCACCAATGTTGAAAATTTTGATTGTTTTACATTTGTGACTTGTCTTCGATGCCTGGAAGAAGAGTACACAGATTTTTTTTGTTTATGTGTAAATCCTAGGGAAGCTCAAGGTATAAACTTGTAATATTTTTTTCCTTCATACTCAAAAAATTTCTAAAGTTTATATTTCATGAATGATCAAATTTTTCTTTGCGTTCAATAAATAATGTCCACTTTGTTTTTGTGTAATTTATTGTGCTAGCCTTCACCTATCCTGCCACCAATGCCCTGGGAATAAATTTTATTAAAATGTCCTGATAAAGTAATTTCGGCTCTACAAGCATTCCACCCTTGGAACTCTCACGCAGCCAGCTGAGCGACCCCGGAAAAGGGGAATATGTGTATGAATGTTGGGTATTCAGCCCGAAGGCTGGTTTGATCCTCCACAGCCGTACCAACAGCTGTCATAGCCTAGGTGTCACTGAAGAGGCATACTAGGGAAGTGAGGAGTGACGTAGTTTCCCCGATGCTTTCCTCACTGAGCCAGAAGTTATTACATATCAGTCTGCCAAGCCCACTGAAATGCATGCACCAACTGACCCTATGAGCGATACTTTCACATCATTCATGACAGGGACTGGCTGCATAAGAAATGGCTAGCATCACTCATACCTCAGTCACCTTCATATTGTCAAAGCCAAGGAGGAGACTGTGACAGGTCAATGAAAGCACAAAATTTATCCTAGCCCATACCAGAAGACATAGTGCACTGTAAACACTGCAACTTGCCAGCAAAGGCATAAGGGGAATATATACATAAAATAACATTTCCCGACTGACTGATTCATCATCACGCAGCCAAAACCAAAGGACGTTAAGAAATGAAATTTTGGGGATACGTTTATATTTGAGTGTAGGTGAACTTAAAAGTTTAGACATAAAAATTGGTATTTGAAATATCCTTTAAAAATTAACACATTTTTTTGTTTTGGGAAAATCCCATTGGGAGGAGGCAAAAAAAAGGTGAAAAGAGGGTTGAATACCTTTTATGAGATACTTATAACTCAAAAACTGAAGATGAACAGACATAAAACTTGCTATTTGGAATCTCGTTTAAAAATAAAAAACTTTTTTTAATTTTTAGAAAATACAATTAATGGGGTGAACAGGAGTGACAAACGGGGTGAATTTTAAAAAAGACTATCTACAGTATACCTTACAAACATAATATGTTAGAGACGTGAAAATTTGTAATTTTAATCTCTCTTAAAAGAAAGAAGCATATACTTTTATCCTTTTCGGTAAAATCACTTAAGGGGGGCATAAAAAGGACTGAAAAGGGGTTGAATTCTTTTTGTTAGGATATTGATATCTCTGTTGAGAATATTTATATATATATTCATATGACTCGGGCCGAGCCACCATCAAGTAGTGCCACCTGCACACTACCGTTTCTTTTTCCATTTTGACACGTTACGATTGTAATCTCCATGTCCATTGTTTTCACTGCTTCCATCTGTGATTTACGTATGTAATAAACAGTGTCATTCTAAATAAACCGTGCTGACCTTATTACTATCCGAAACATTTTGCCTTTTAAAACAATCTCAAAAACTGAAGATATTACAGACGTGAAAATTGATATTCAGAGTCTTCTTAATAAAGAAATACGTATTATTTTGTTTACGGAAAATCCATGTGGGGGGGGGGGGGCATGAAGGAATTGAAAAATTAGTTCAGATATTAGTATGAGGATACTTATATCTCAAAAAAAAAAAGATGTGAACATTTCTATTTAGAATCTCCTTTAAATATAAAGAAACTTTTTTTTTTTCAGCAAATCTGCTTAAGGGGGAAGGTGAAAGAATTAAAAAATTAGTTGAATTCTTTGTATGAAAATACTTATATCTCAAAAACTAAGAATGCTACAGACGTGAAAATTGATATTTGGAATCTAATTTAAAAATAAAACAAGTCTTCTTTTGTTTTCGAGAAATCCACTTTGTAACAGTTCAAATCCCGTTACAAAAGGATATCTGTATTTTTATTATTATTATTTTTATATTTTCATCTGTGATATTGTTATTATTATATCATCATCATCATCATCATCATCATCATCATCATTATGTCCATACTATTATTATTTTATCTGTGAGATTACTATTATTGTATTATAATTATTATTCAATTCAATTCTGCAATGCTTGTCGCTTGCGTAATTGTAGTTAAATGTATGGATATATACGTGTGTGTAGATTAACACTAAAAACATGTACAGTGAGAGTTGCTGTATATTAGATGTGGATGTGACATTGTTACATTGTGCAATATTGCTGGCATTACTGCCAAGTCATTGCTACATTATCATGCTTGTTTAGCGATGAGCTCACGTTCTTGGAGATACCTACTGGGTGCTGCGGGCTATTTCGCCATAGGGTGTAACATTTGTCGCGAGGTGGGAGTAGATCATAGTTATTTCTGGAGAACGTAGGTGTGTCAACCAGTCTATATAAGGTGGCTGCATATTGTAGCATCAGTCATTAGTTAAACGGAAGGTGTACAGTGAAGAAGTCAAATGGATAAGTGAACAGTCACTGAGTGAACGAGATGGAGAGGCCTCAGTCGGTCATTAAGTCAACGGGAGTGTACGGGAAGGAGAGGACTCAGTGAGTCATTAGTCATTTAGAGAGTGAGGCCACAGTTGGTCGGTCACTTAGTTGAAGATACGGACGGGAAGGCTTACCACGAAGTCATAGAAGGACAGACTTACTAAGAAGACATCAACTGGAGAAGAAGCAGTCACATGGATACATCACCAAATTAGGCATGACACATCTACAGTAAACACCAGATCAAAGGAATACGTCGTAATTACATTCAAAGTGTTGAAGGTACAGTCAAGTGAACCAGTGAGGGATAAATTTCGTGTAAAATTGTTAAATGTCCGGTCAAGAAGAATTCATGCCTAGTTTCTTTCAGTTGCAATCTCATAATTTCACATTCTTATCTGTTTTATCGCAACAAGACTTACTATTTTTCTATACAATTTAAAGAATATATTTTGTTCTATCAAATGAATTCATAGTATTATTTCAATGGCAGAATTAGATAACCTCAAATTTAACGGCGAAACCGAACGCCAATCACCTTTTCCCAGAACTTATATGGTATGTTGTCACAAGTAAGCTTATTAACCCACACCCTAGAGATAGTCAAGAGTCTCATTCTATTATTGCTGTACTGAGTTGTAGCTGGCGCCCTTCAAATAACGTATGTGTAAGTAAGCAGGTAAGAACTAAGTGTGAGTACAAGGTCCGATGATTGTGTATTTTATTTAATGAATATTAATTTTCATAATTTTCAATTTAAATTCAGGTTAGTATGTTTTCAAGTAAGTAAACAAGTTACGACTATATTACAACTTAAGGGAGTGAAGGAATTGAAAAATAAGTTGATTTACAGTATTTTTATGATACTTATATCTGAAAAAAAAAAAAAAAAACTAAAGATGTTACAGACGTGAAAATTGGTATTTGGAAACGCGTTTAAAAATAAACACATTTTTTGTTTGCAGAAAATCACTTAAAGGGTTGAAAATTGAAAAAGCGGGTGAATTTTTAAAATGAGTACTAGTACATCTATATATATAAAATAACTTGTCCTGACTGACTGACTGACTGACTGACTGATTCATCATCGCCGAGCCAAAACTACTGGACATAAAGAAATGAAATTTTGGGGATATATTCATATTAAGATGTAGGTGCTCGCTAAGAGAGGATTTTTAGATATTCCGTCGCTAAGGGGGTGAAAAGAGGGTTGACATTTTAAAAAGAGTGTATCTATATCTCAAAACTTTAAAAGTTTACAGATGTAAAAATTGGTATTTAGAATTTTCTTTTAAAATAAAGATACACGTATTTTTTTGTTTTCTGAAAACTCCAATAGGAGGGGTGAAAAAAAGTGAAAATGGGGAAAAATGGGTTGAATACCTTCAATCAGGATACCGGTACTTATATCTCAGAAACTGAAGATATTACAGACATGAAAATTGGTACTTTTGATCTCTTTTAAAAATAAAGAAACACGTATTTTTTTGTTTTTGGAAAATCCAATTAATGGGAGGGTGAAAAGGGGGTGAATTTTTAAAATGAGTGAATCTATATCTCCAAACTTTTAAAGTTTGCAGGTGTAAAAACTGGTATTTAGTATCTTTATTAAAAATAAAGAAACACGTATTTTTTTGTTTTCGGAAAATCGCAATAGGAAGGGTGGAAAAGGGTGAATAATGGGTTGAATGCCTTTAACGAGGCTACTTATATTTCAGAACCTGAAGATATTACAGACCTGAAAATTGGTATTTAGGATCTACTTTAAAAGTAAAGAAACGCGTATTTTTTGTTTTCGGAAAATCCCAATAGGAAGGGTGGAAAAGGGTGGAAAATGGTGAATAATGGGTTGAATGCCTTTAACGAGGTTACTTATATTTCAGAACCTGAAGATATTACAGACCTGAAAATTGGTATTAGGGATCTACTTTAAAAGTAAAGAAACGCGTATTTTTTCGTTTTTGGAAAACCCAAATATTGGGGGGTGAAAAGGGGGGTGAATTTTTTAAAATAAGTGTGTCTACATCTTAAAACTTTAAAATTTACAGATGTAAAAATTGGTAGTTAGAATCTCCTCTAAAAATAAATGAACACGTATTTTTTGTTTCCTGTAAATCCCAATAGGAGGGGTGTAAAAGGGTGAAAAATGGATTGCATGCCCTTAATGAGGATACATATATGTCCGAAACGAAAGATATTACAGAACTGAAAATTTCTATATGGGATCTCCTTTAAAAATAAAGAAACACGTATTTTTTAGTTTTATGAAAATCCAATTAATGGCGGTTAAACAGGAGTGACAAATTGGGGTGAATTTTTTGAAAGACTATCTCTACAGAATATCTCGGAAACGTAAAATATTACAGACGTAGAAAGTTGGTGTTTAGAATCTCCTGTAAATGTAAAGAAACATAGGTGATTTGTTTTTGGAAACTCCACTTAAGGGGAACTCAAAAGGGGTGAAATTTTAAAATGAGAATTTTAACAGTATATCTAAAAAAAACTTAACACGTTACAGAAGTGAAAAATGGTATTTTTATCTCTATTAAACATAAAGAAACGTGTATTTTTAGTTTTCGGAAATATCACTTGCGTGGAGGGGGGGGGGGGGGTAAAAGTGACTGAAAATGGTGTTGAAGTCTTTTAATTAGGCTACTGATATATCAAAAATGAAGATGTTACAGACGTGAAATTTGATATTTTCAATCTGCTTTAAAAGTAAAGAAACACGTATTCTCTTAAACTCCTATGAAGCGGGGGGGGGGGGGGGGGGCTGAGAATTGAAAAATTAATTGGCTTAATTGTATGAGAATACATACATCTAATAAAAACTAAAGTTGTTACAGACGTGAAAATTCGCATTTGAATCTCCTTTAAAAAACAAAGAAAAACGGGGTTTTGGGCGGGAAACCATCTTGGTGGGCGGGAGTGTAAATGAGTTGAATTCCTTTCATGAGGACACATGAATCAAAAACTGAAGAAGTTAGAGTCGTGATAACTGGTATTTAGAAGATCCTTTACTATTAAAGAAACAAGTATTATTTTGCGGGAAAGTTCACTTAGGGAGGGGGGGGGGGGGGAGTAGTGTGAAATGAAGTGAAAAAATAAATTACTTTTATGGGGATACTTATATCTCAAAACTGAAGGTAATAGACGTGAACATTGCTGTTTGGAATCTCCCTTAAACATAAAGAAACAAGCCTTCTTTTAATTTTTTTTTGGGGGGGGGGGTTGGCGGTAAATAAACTTAACGGCGGTGGGGTGTAGAAGGAGGTGAAATCAATTGATTTTACTGTTATTAATGTACTTATAAGGATCCTCCGTTGCTCAGGCGGCAGCGCGCCGGCCTCTCACAGCTGGGTTCCGTGGTTCAAATCCCGGTCACTCCATGTGACATTCGTGCTGGACAAAACGGAGGCGGGACAGGTTTTTCTCCGGATACTCCGGTTTTCCCTGTCATCAGCCATTCCAGCAACACATAATAGTAATAATAATAGTAATAATAATGTTCCGGACCGTCGTCAAATGTGCGGACCGCGCTGGTAACGGCTCCTGGACGGGTAATGACTAAGAATGCAGTCCGGCCGCGGGTTCAGTGCCGCCAAGGCACCCAATATGACACCAGGCCGGATCTCCTGAAGGATTTTATCCATATTAAAAATGATTAAAGGAAAATATGGCAAAGATTTACGGACCCAACTGACCAGGAGGAATACCTGAGCCTAGCCCGGGAAGTACGAAATCGATTGCTGGAAAGGAATATTGAAAAATGGGAGGAAACATGCTGTAAAATAATAGAAAACGAGTCAGATCGGGAATTTTGGTCGATTCTCGCAGAAAACGAGTCAGATCGCGAATTTTGGCGGATTATATATCTAAAACAATAAGCATTCAATTATAAAATTCAGTATAATAGCGTAGCGAAGCACGGGTATCTTGCTAGTCTACAATATATTTCAAAAACTGAACATGTTACACACAACAAACTTGGTATTTGGAAAGTCCTTTAAAAATACAGGAACATGTATTTTGTTTTGTTTTCAGAAAAGGCACTTAAGGGGGTTGAAAAGAAGTGAAAACAAGAGTTGAATTATTTTTATGAGGATACTTTTATCTCAAAAAGTGAAGATGTTACAGACGTGAAAATCGGTAATTGGAATAGCCTTTAAAAATAAAGACACCTTTTCTTTTGACTTGAGAGAAGACCATTTCTCACATGTACAGTTCTATGTTATATGGTCATGTTAGCCCCAAAAGGCAATACCACAAACGTGGTTTACAAAGAGTTTCTGGGGTAAATAAAACTCCATTTTTTGGAGAGTTTTTATACTTCATGGATTTTCAGATAATGCTTTAGTACAGTACCGAGGGACGATTACCTTTATCAAATTACAAAACCATGCGAGCAAAGCCACGGGTAACTGCTAATAATCTATAAAAACACTACTGTGTACTTTGGGCAATACTGAATGAATGATTAGCATGAATCCCTTAGCCAACAGTTAGTCAAAGTGTTTTTTTTTCTTTTTTTTTTTTTTCCCCCCCTCTACTGGTTTAATGTCACACTAACAAAATGAGGGCTTTCAGTGACGGAAAGAAGGAAAAGGGCCAGGACTGGGGTAACGGCCGTTTCCTTAACTAAGGTGTGAAAATGGGAAAACGTAGGAAAACAACTTCAGGGCTGCCGACAGTGGGATTCGACCCCATCTTTATCCCGAATGCAAGATCATTGCTGCGTCTCTAACCGTGCAGCCAACTCGCTCAGTCAATGTACATTACTCAGTTGTATCAGGTGACATATTGTAACACATTTAAAGATGTTGCAGTGGGTATACCATATAATAGCACATTTCTGTCTGTACCAACAGTGATTTCAAGAGGTTAATGTGGCAATAAAGGCCGAGAGTGCAGGGAGGCTTTTGAGAGGTGACAATGACTGTGCAGCAGAGACAATGGGTGATATGAATAAACTGGAGACGTATCTCTTGTCTCATAAATATTAAGACATGTCTCAAATATATATGAATAAAAAAGCGATGTCTCAGCAGTGACCTTTGCTCCTTGAGACACAGCTCGTTAGCGGATTCTCTTGGAGACACATCTCCAAATGTATATGAATAAACTGGAGCTTAGTCTCTCTGGATGGAGACTGATCTCAAAATTTCTTGAGACTGCTCAGAAGGTGACTCATGGTGATAGCATCAGGCTGAAAACGTGATGGTGGAGTTTATGATGGTTTTACAACGGAGAGGAAAAATTTATAAAGCAAGAAGAGATTCTCTCGAACATGATTATAAAGATCTCTACCGTTTCCGGAAAGAAAATGTGGAATGGTTAGCACAACATTTTCTGGAGCCGATACACGAGACATTCATATAACATTATGATAAAGATGATGACGATGAAAGCCATTAGCGATAGGATTTACATGCATCATAGTCTAAAATATTCAAAATCAAACCAGAAATATGCAAAACCGTACAACATACAATTCTGAACATTTTCTTAGTAATTATTAAATTAATTTAATTATTCCTAATCTATTCCACATTTGTGATTTTTCTGTACGTTGACAATTTTTCGATTCACAAAATACAACTAACATTTTATAAATAAAATTAATTCACAATCACGGAAAAGGCCGAAACAAAACATAGTTATGTTTAAGATATGACTTACAATTATTCAAGGCTTTCATTATTCACTTTGTCCTGCTCCTTAGCTGAATGGTCAGCGTAGTACTCTTCGGTTCAGGGGGTGCCCGGGTTCGATTCGCGGTCAGGTCAGAGATTTTAACCTTAAATCCTCAACATTCCTGCAACTCACACACAACACTATCCTCCACTACAATAACACGGGAGATGACACCCATCCTCGTCGGAGGGTCTGCCTTACAAGGGCTGTACCAGGCTAGAAATAGCCATACGAAATTATTGCCTATTATTATTATTATTCACATTTTGATATCTGGAAGGATATTTTTTCAAGTTTGAAAATTATTGCTATCACATGTTGGCCAAATGGTATTGAACGAATGTATGAGTATCTTTGGTCCTGGTGTAAGCTATTCAATTTATGTTTACTTTAAGTGCCATAAAATTCCCTGCCCACGCCTTTTTCAATTGCACTGTTTCTAAGTTTATTTAAAAGTTTCAGCCGGCAGCTCGTGCCCTTGAGAAAAATATGCTGCAACTGGTTTCACAACATTTAAAAGATTCGCATGACATTATTCGGCCAATGATTTGCTGCCTCTATGAGAGTTGCTCTTTCTCAACCATCGCATCAAAATCTCACTTGTGCCGAATACTACAAGGGAAGCATTTGGTTTGGATCAGACAGATTTCGATGAAACTTCGACGAATTGTCAATCCACCTGACTTATTGCTGATATTCACTTGGTCATAAAATCAACGACATTGTTATAATTAATTGCTAAAGAACAGCTGGGTGGTTTGCAGCTGTATTGACCTTGCATATGCACTATAGAAATGCACTGATAGTTCTATTTTAAAGAAATGCAATGATAGTTCTATTTTAAAGTTACATTAAACAGTGCGCTTTAGAGTGAAAATTAGATTTTGACAACATGAACAGAATGTCTTGCTCGTCAAACCCATTTTACTAACATGCACAGTATATAAATATTTCAAAATATTAGACTTTTAATACTTCTTTGTCGTTTACAATTGAAGCTAAAATATGTAATATGAAACCCTCGTCATTTGTATATAAGCCTACATGCTATAAATAGCCTTAAACTTTCAGATTCTTGTTGAGAGCGATTAATTTGGTCACACTGTGGGTAACTTATATAACAACGTCAATCATACAGCGATGTTCTTGATCATCCTACCATGTTTCATTGAAATCGCTGTCAACTACACACCACGTTCCATTTAAAACTGGAGCAAAAATTTACTGTCAATAAACACCGGTACGAATATATTATTTCACGGCAGAACGGTTATCACCATTGAGTTCCGGATGTCTTAGCTCATCATATTACTAAGTTTCATTGCAATTTGTCCGGTCCAAATCAAACAACTCCCTTGTTAGTTATATTCTTTTATGAATATGGATAGCATTTTGTATTATTTCTATGTTTTGAAAGTTTGAAATTTAGACAGTTTATGCAACAGTATATAGGTACTGGTTGTATAGTATATACCGGGTGAGTTGGCCATGTGGTTAGGGGCGCGCGGCTGTGAACTTACATCCGTGAGGTAGTGGGCTGAAGCCCCACTGTCGGCAACCCTGAATATCATTTTCCGTGGTTTCCCATTTTCACACCAGGCAAATATTGAAACTGTACCTTAATTAAGGCCATGGTTGCTTCCATCCCACTCCTAAACCTATCCCATCATCGCCATAAGACCTATCTGTGTCGGTGCGACGTAAAACAAATTGTAGAAAAAGTACATTATATGCAGAAACACCAGAAGCTATTTACAGGCATGATCAATAAACTCTTCATATTCGTGAAGAATAAAGTACGAATCATGTTTAAAAAGTGTGAGTGACTTTCAATGACCACAGAAAATTATGCATTTGAATGTGGATCCTAAATGTGATGATTAACTTCTTACACAATATCTTGAAGGAAACTTACAAGAAAAGAAACCTTAAATCACTCGTTCCCAAGCTGGGGTGCAAGTATACCAAGTGTACGAGCCACTACGTATATGTAAGCCTAAAAAGAATTGAAATAATAACTAGTGATGATTATTGAATGTTGATTAATACGAAAGGTATAGTTTGCAGAATAGGCTGCCAAGTGAAACACAACTGAAGAAGAAGAAAAGGCTGTCAAGAACTATTCTAAATGAAAAAAAATAACGGTGAGTGTTCCATTTCGGTTGTACTTATTTGTTCTGCTCTTTTCTCCCTTTCATGTAAAAGATTTTCCATTTGCAGTTGCAAAACCTGTTTTTGTACTGAAATGAGTTGTTCTGTTTTTTTTGAGAACACACTGTCACTTTTCAATCTTTTTCACTTGTAAATCTAACACTTTCATCTGTTCCAACAAAACCACTGTTTGTAGCTCTCCAACTGTTAATTCACTTGTCGGCCGACGGATACCAGAGCCAGTGTGTGAGACTCCTCAAGTGGAAGGAGGCAAGTCTCGTTTGCGAGAAACAAACTTTATTCATATACATGACGAGTTCTGTCTCGCAAGTGACTTCCGTCTCAATCCTCCTTCGAGACTTGTCTCCGAGTTACATCTCATTTTTATTCATATCACCCAATGTGTAGCCTATAGATTAACAGGAAACAAAAACTACTGCTCGCAAACTGTAGAGTCTAGTGATAAGGAAGCTCCTTAGAAGAGGCTGGAAGCAGGCAGAATGCATTCAGAATAATCTAGAAGAGGAAACTGCAAAAATCTTATGTAGGGTTATATTTAAAAGCAAATCAGATGAGAGTCAGTCTTGTGTCAATCATGAGTGAGTGAGTGAGTTATGAGATTGTCACAAGTCCTATGCATCAGAGTACTATAGTGAATTAAGATAGTCTTGATTGCACAGCATGCACGAAAAGGAGTATTAACTGTTCTCGATCAAGGCTGTACTGTGAAAGGCCTGTTGAAGAGCAGGAGCAAGGGCTGTGAGATCACTCAATTGAGAAGAGGTGAATTGAAAAACTCAAACACAAGTGAACGTGTAAATAACTGAAAGAATACTTTTATAAATTTAGTTGATAATAAAACATCATAAGTCTCTAAGGACTGATTTTAAGGGCCCTGATAACCCACCACAACTAGTTTTAGAAACAGGATTAAATAGTGATACGTGCCAGCCCTGTCATTAGCCCCCCTTCAATATTTCCTGGAAGGAAACAGTGAATCAGCTCAGATATCCCAGCCAGGGAGCCTCTTCCCTCTATTGCACTATTCGTCTTGTTTAGCGTGGATGATCTTGAAGGGGAAAGGAGAACGTTCCTTCTCTAACCGCACCGCAAAGATTCCAGTATTTCATCAGTAGGGATATAAAAGGAAAGCTAACCGCGAGCAAGGGAGTCTGAATTGGAGCTGGACAGCAGTAGTGCTAGCTGTCGCCGGAGTAGTTGTGTTGGAGTGTTAAGTATGTGGTGGGCATTCCACCAGTCAGTGTTGTAACCGTCCAGGCTTCTCCAGCCCTACTAATTTAATATAATATCATTTTATGCGATATCATTTGATATCAAGTTTATCCGCCATCGGCAATTATTCGTAATAACATATGTATTCTACGTCAAGCATTTGTAAATTAGGTTTTTGCAATCATATTGTATATATTATAACATCATTTATTATTTATTATTATATTATGAAAGCTAGGAATTTATTATGTATTGGATTTGGTTAATATGTTGAAATATAGTTGTTGTCATTTCATCTCATATTTGTGTATACAGAAAGGTTATTCTTGAGCGTGGAAATTTGCACGACTCACTGGGTTTAACTTATGAGCCAAGGCTAGTAACAGCGACCCACGCGCGAGGCTTGCAAGCTGGTCAGCTACATCATCGTCACGCCTACTGGACTTGTCAAGAAAGAAGAGAAGGGGAGTTGATAATTCGATCTACGAATCAGATACTTCGTTGTATATGAGTTTTGAGACTGAACTGTTACCAAGAGTGGGGGTGAGCCTGGATATATAGAGATTCTCACCACGAGAACGGGACCTAACTTCTACTTCTGCTGTGATCCGAACTTCTACTGTGAACATCTACTGTGAACAACGTTACTGATTTTTGAAACAGTGTGTCGTCGCTCCGCAACATAGTTATTTTTGTACGTGTTATCGCTTCGATACAGTACTTAGCTGCGGTTAAGTTATCGGATCTGTGTGAGACGAAACAAGCTTACGGCTTGTGTTATATTCAGTAAATCTTCTGGACGAAGAACTATGTTTAGTTCAAGTCCACGGAATTTGGTACAAGTCTGTACCGTATAAATATTATAGCTCAGTTGGATTGAGATTTCTACTAATATGGAAAAATTCATATCTCTGAATTTTGTCCTCATACAATCAACGCTGATCAGCTTTTACAAGTATAGGGCCAATGTCTAATTTCAAGACTAGGCAATTAGGGAGTGCCAGTCCAGATAGCCCGTACCATATCAGAGAAGGAAGGAAGGATGTCCATGGAGCAAATTCTACATCGAGAAGAAGAGAACGAGTAACCACGGAAACCAGATGACTTCAACGGAAGCTGCAATTGGTGAGCTTCAATTAGATAAAGCAAGCAATAGTAAATTCAGTAAAGTAAATTCTAAATTCCTCCACGCTTTAAGGAACTTTTCCAATTCATCTCATTTTTTTTGTATAATAAATTCATTTGTATTTTATATTGCGTTAATTTTCTTTCTTAAGCGATACTTAATGGTTAATTATTTAAAATCCTACCCCTGTGATTTAAGTATAAGTCTCTATGCTAGTAAATATAAATTTTGGTTTACAGTTTTGTTTAAAACTGTAACCCTGGCGCCCAAACATCACATAGAGAAATGGGAAACCATGGAATGTTAAGTGTTTCTATTTGCGTGGCAATTTGCGGGCAAGCCACAAATAGTTTATTTGATATTCATATGTCCCAAGGTAACAACTTTCCAGTTGGATAGCAAAATATGGATGTTATCGGAGTTATTGGATAAGTATGACAAAGATTAATGTTAAAGTGTGCTCGCTGTTTTTTAGTGGTGCTTTGTTATTGTCCTGCCAAGTAATACATGCTGAGTAGTCCACTGTTTAAAATGGCCACACTGACTGTGAGATAACCGAGTTGACTGTATTGATTCCGTGAGTTACCGGACTCATTTGGAGCCAAGTCAATCAACAGTCACCATGTGTCATGATTGCCAGCAGACCATGTGTTTAAACTTGTGTGTGCGTGAAGCTGTTGTGATGAGTGAACGGTAATGCATGCTTAGTGAAAGATGGCTGTCAATCAAGATTACTGAAGAGATCGCCGCTCCTGGTAGATACCATCTATATCATAATAAGAAAATTATTCTTAGGATCCCCCTTTTTCACCACAACAAATAATACTTTGATTATTTTATTTCTATAACCTAGTAATTTTTTCAGGACAGGTTTCATCCTCTTGTGGACATCATCAGCCGTATTCCCTTAGTCCTAATCATCATTTTACAGTTCCAGTTTCCCGGGTACTGTTCGCAAGCCTCTTCCATTCTGTGTTACTGAGATATGTTCTGTTGTTAATAATACCCTCCAATGTCCTTCCCCGATCTTCAATGTCCATCTAGTGGGTTCTTGGTCTTCCCAACATCTGCTTCCCTGCCACATGTCTCTCCAAGTAAACATATGCTGTCCTTGTTGGCTCCATCCTCGTTACATGCCCAAACCACCTCAGTCTGGACATGTTGACCCGATCTAACAATGATGTAACAATCCCAGCTTCCTTCCTAACCACATCATTCCTTAACTTGTCCAGTATTTTTTTTTTTTTTTTGAATTGCGGACCTAAGGAACTTCATCTCAGATGCCTGCAAACTTGATAAGTCTTAGTGAGGGTGCAGGTTTCAATACCATAGGTGAAGATTGGTATGAAGTACAGATTGAACATCACCAGCTTTGATTTTGTTGGTACTTTGGGATTTCAGAGGAGTGTTCGTACTTGCTGGTAAAAGTGAGAGCTCTTCTGCACTCTTATTTGCCGCTCCGTTGTGGCTAGCGTATCTCGAGATATTACACCGCCGAGGTATGTAAAGCTTTCCACACTTTCTAGTGGATGGTTTCCTAGCATGATGTTCACTGCACAATCGCAAGGCTTGGCCTATCATCAACCTCTAAGCCATCATACCTGGCATGGGTCTGCAGGTGCTGTTGTCTACTCCGAGTTCTTTGTTTGCATCCGAGGCTCATATAAGTGTTGAAAGTGATTGCAGTTACTCTCCAACTAACTTGCTAGGCCTAACGTTAGAGAAGATTTGCCGTACAACACCAGTTACTTTCACTTCTCTTCAACATATGAACGCCACACGTAATATTTACATCAACACACTGACCAGTTTAACTTTATTTCAACCTGGCTGCATAATACACCCATTAACCGAAGATAACGGCAGGACTTCTAGTTTTAATGCAACTTCATTTATTCTTATACAAATCCAATTGAAATTCGCAAGATAGTATTACAACTCCACGGACACTGTAAACTCACATCAATGTACGACGCTGTGTTCAATATTTTAATTCATATAGACATTACTTTAACATCTATTAATGGCGGATATCGGCAAGACTTCAAGTTTTAATGCAATTTCATTTATTCTTAACTCAACTTTATTTGAACTTCGCAAGATATCATTGCAAGATCTAGGATACTGTGAACTCATATCACCATAAGATGCTGTACTCAATATTTAATCAGACATTACTATATTGTGTTTTTATTTGTACATGACAAGATGGGATTTTAATTCCATGTTTTATACCATCCAAATTTTTTAAATGTTACATTGTAATGGTCATAGTTTTGAATTTTTAATGGGGGCCCCCCTATTTTATCAGGTCTTATTGTATACTGAATTTTAGTCCACTAGCTGAGGAAGAGAAGGCATAAATATTCTCGAAACATGTACTAGATGTTAAGGTGAATGGTAAATAGTAGTACGGTATTGACTAGGCGGACCATCTACCAACATATTTGCAAGCATAAAATCTACAATTTCTTCCACTTTCCCTGTTAGTGTCACTACATTGATGGTCGCTATCTTAATGTATTTGGTTGCTGGTCGCCCATTTCTCACATTTCTCCCAGCATCACATGAAATGCATGTCACTTGTGAGGAACGCCCTAGCATTCTGCACATCGCTTGTGGGGAACGCCCTAGCATTTTCCGAGGCTTCAGTACACTTATCAGATAGGCTTGTATTATAATGGGTTCGCCACTCCTACAGGCATTTTAGAGCTACTGCCAGCCAAAACTTGTAGGCTGCTCCTAACATGGAGAACAGACACCTTTCGTAACCGCTCCTCTGGAGTACAGACTCTACAGTTGATATGGGGTTTCAGTGGCATTTCCTCCACCGAGGGCCCGTTTCCCTTCTATAAGAACTCCTCCGGCCGTAGCTGTTGGTCCTTATAGTGGGTCAGGCTATATACCGCTGCCCAACACTCTGTGTGGAGACACTTGTTCCATCTTGTCATGTATGGTTTACTCCAATAACATAACAGATTTAAATGGCAGTATAAATATACAAATGAAATAATAATATTAATACAAATAATGACAATATCTCTTACTTCTGAATATAGTGCGAGGGTGTGATATATGTGCTATCACAACCTGCTCTCTGTATATATGCCAGGAGCACACTGTCTTCACCTGTCAAGCCTGTAGTCAGATGAAGATCACAGTTTCATTATATAAGAATAGTCAGCTCATGCATATAATGAAGATTGATAAACAAATTCTCTTTAGTGAATAGTAAAACTATAACTGCTGTTACCCTTCTATCTGTTGTAGCTTTTAAAATGATAAACACTGTTCTTACCATTGCACTGTATACTGCACCTTGTTTATATTGCTGTAACATTGTTTTATACATATTTTTACTGACAGCTGTAAATTACTTGTACACTTTTTTTACCAGTTTACTTTTGTGAATTCTGTGAATTTATATTCTTCCCATTTCACTGTATTTTGATTTGTGTTTTAAAGCAGAACGTAACATTAGTTATTGTATTATTTTAAATCACTATTTAAAATGTAAATAAATAATATTTGTATTTTTAATCATGAAAATAGAGAGTAAACAAAAAAATAGAGCAGCATACCAAAAATAAATAGCAAAATGAAATATAAAAATGATATTGAAGGCTTGTGATCTTTTCCACTGCGCGTGATGACTGACGTTACACTGCCCTGAGCGACATCCCAAGGGTTGACTAAGGTACAGCACCAGCGTTTGCCTGGTGAAAATGGGAAAGCACAGAAAATCATCGTCAGCGCTACTGACAGTGGAGTTCGAACCCACTATCCCTTGAATGTAAGCTGACAGCTACAGGACCTAAACCTCACAGCCACTTGCTCGGTAGTTGATAATGACATATGTATTGAATTCTGATGCCTTTGCTGGCAGGACCTAGTGTTTACAGCGCACTATGTCTTCTGGTACAGGCTAGAGCAATTTTGTTACTTTCATAGATCTGTCTCTGTCTTATCCTTGGCTTTGACAATATGAAAGTGACCGAGGTATGAGCAATGTTAATAATGCCAATTCCTTATGCAGCCAGTCGCTGCTATGAATGGTGTGAAAATGTTGCTCATAGGGTCGGTTGACGCATTTCAGTGGGCTTGGCAGACTGATATGTAATAGCAACTCTGGCCCGGTGAGGAAAGCAACGGGAAACTACCTCACTCATTTCCCTAGTACGCCTCTTCAGTGATGCCTAGGTCATCTATGACAGCTGATGGCAGAGCTGTTGAGGATCCCACCAGCGGAAGCGCTGACGGACTGACCGTACATTGAATTCTGGGAGTGACACCATATTGTAGAAATTTCAGCCACTGGCGCAGCTACAGACACAGTGGCACAGAAAATGTCACACAATTTAAAGTCACATGATTTATATTTGATTATGAAAGTAAATACAGTACTGTATATTTCTGAAGGTGGGTTGGAACACATCTCTCCTCTAAAAGCACTACAGGAGAAACTTGTAAGGAAACATGCCAATATAGATTTCGAATTCTATGGTAGTGACACTATAATCAATCGAAACTGGACCAAAGAACTACAAGAACAAAGACATGTTATAACCAGATATGCGATAAATGGCTTCCACCACAAAATACGTGCAAAGGCAAAATACCATAACCCAACGAGCGACTGTGTTTGCACACTGGTCTGCAATCACTGCCACATCCTAAAGTGTAAAAAGATACAAAAAACGCTATCTTAATATAGCAAAGATGAACCCATTAAACTCAATACTCATTTGAGTGCTTCTTATTGTTATTATTACTAATACAAGGTAAGATCAACATCGTCTACCTTCCATTATGATGTTATTAATGTTGCGAGTCCTTTAACTAACTTCTACCTTTTATTTATATGCCCATTATTCAGCCCTGTCATTACATTCATATTACTTGTTTCACCTCTGCTATGTAACCCTTCTATGTGCGCTTACAGGTAAATTTTTGGAGGGAATGCATGAGTGAGGATGGAGCTGATTCATTTCCTTTAAGAATTGCCATTTCATCAGCTACATTTCCCATCATCATAGCTTGAGAGTAAATGGTTGATTTTTTTCAACAGTAACAATGGTGAATGTATGGATAAGTGAGGTATAATGATTATTCTTTTTGCTGTGATTTGTGTTGGTTAGAGAAAAATATTCTTGGATTGCTCCTGTGTTTAACAATTTATTTTTAGATTTATTTTGAACATTCATTTATATGGATAAAAAACCTGCAGGCAAAGGCATGGATAATAACAGTGGGTCTACTTGGGATGTAATTTCTACTAGTGTTATTAATCTGCAGCAGTTCGCACCCCTTCCTGCTCAGCGATCAATGGCTTTGGTAGGTAGCATTGCCATAGGTTGGCTCTCCAGACAGTCATTTGTGCAGAAGGGCAGTGTATAACATGAGATCAATGCTTTACTTCTCGCAGCCCAGTACTCACTACATTCAGCTGCACACAGAACGACTGTCGTTTGTTTACACGCTCATGGCCTTCTCGGAAAGGATGTTGTCAAGCAGTGCACAGTGCTGCCAACCACTGTACTTAGGAACTAATGAGTGAGTGGTGCTTTGATAGCTGGTGGTGGTGATCATTGCTACTTGCCGTGCGGACATTAGGATAGGATCTGGACTGGTTCTTGCTGTGCAGAAGGTTAGGATAGGATCTGGACTGGTTCTTGCCGTGTGGACGGTTAGGATAGAATATGGACAAGACAATACATCTGGATGTTAAAAAGCCGCGAAGCGGCCCTAGGCCTCTAGTTTCTTGTGGAAACACGACTGGTCTGGACTGGTTTTGCCGTGCAAACATTAGGATAGGATCTAGACTGGTTCATGCCGTGCGGACGGTTCGGATAGGACATGGACAAGACCGTTGGTCTGGACAGTTGGAAGCCGCAAAGCGGCCCTAGGCCTCTAGTTTCATGTGGAAACACGGTTGGTTCTTGCCGTGTGGATGGTTGGGATTGGATCTGGACAAGACCACTGGTCTGGCAAGCAAAGGGCAGTGTTCTCCCTAGGGCCTTTTTAATGGGCGCACTGCCCTGACGTTTTTGTAGACCGCCTGGCTAACATAACCAAGATGTGTGGTAGTAACATATTTTGATTAACTGGGTGCTCCAAATTAAAATGTAAATACTGTAAAACTGTTTGTTTAAAAGAAATCTTCATTATTTTCAGCATAATTGCATCATTTACATTGGAGTTTAAAGTATCACATAGTATTGTGTGTGAGCGGTGTCTGTATTAGCGTCAAATCTCATGCAAACATTCGATTCCACACTATGTCCCAAACCCGTACGGCATTCCATGGCAATGTGTTACATGATTAAGAACGAGCAGTAGAACACTAGAAGTTTATAATACTCTGTTATGTCTTGTTTGTGATAACACTAAAATAGTTCAGCTTTGCAGATGTTGACCTGTCTGATATTCTTGTTAATGCCCTGAGGGGAATAGTCTACATTGAAATTTTATCATTTTTTACTACTATTCCCCGCACGGCTGCTCATTCCAGTCCCCGGCTAACGAAAATTTCCGGGGAGAACACTGAAGGGAGTCTGCGCTTTTATTCTGCCAGGGATGGTAACGCAATGTATTTATCAGCATTGATAGCAATGCCATCACATTCTGTTCACGTTGACAAATAAAATTGCAAGTAGCTACTTTAGCCATGGACGATGGCGTGTGCTGCTTTTCATTAGGTTATGAAAGTAAATACTTCTGGGGGTGGGATGGTGGGTTCCTAGACATCACAATGAACACATCTCTCCTCTAAAAGGACTTCCAAGTAAGATTTGCATTATTTTCACTTCCTTATAATGTTATAAACGTTGGGCTGTGGGATGTCAAGTTTTACCTTACATGAGTAATCACACAATTATTTAGGAGGACAACGATCAAAACATGACGAAGGGCAGAGCTTTCACACACAAAAATATCAATTTATACTTCGCATGCCATAGCCCATACTGGTACTTAAGGATAAATAGTGTATCTTACAACTCGTGTACACATAACAAAATAGTAGAAAGGATATAAGAACTACTTTAAAATTGTCTTTTTATACCTAGGCTTGGATAATGAATCAAAAAGGTACCTCTCTACCATGGTAATCAATTGTATTAATGAGAAGAGCTTAGATATACAAGTTCAAAGTAAGTTGGACTGAAATTAGTTTCAATCACACCTCCCCGGTAGTCAGATAATCACAACAAAAAATATCCTATGAATTCACAGCGGCTGTAACCAAGGTACGATAACCAAAGAGTTAGGCCTACTATATATGTACACTACATCAGCACTACGCTCAAGCAGAACAGGAGTAAGAGTTCACCGGCGGATGCTCAACGCACAGAAAATTGAGAGATAGAAAGGATGATTATGCTATATAATGTAGAATTGTGATTTAGCCAACCTCTTACATAAATACATTGATTACGTAGTCGTTTCAGTCCTAGCCATAAGAATTGGCTTTGAAAAACATCAAAATGGTCTTCTATTTTTTTTTCTTTCTACACGATATTTCGATCATGATACAGGGCGATTCTTCTTAGCAATAGAGACGAAATCTAGGCAATAAGTTACTTCCATGTAAGCAAACTCCGACATAAAATAACTTTCGCCAAAACAGGAAAATGACACGTGAAAGTTCTGTATCCAATATCGCATCATGCAATATAATCAAATCTGAGGCTATAATACTCCCAAACAGCTTAGCTTAACTGCGGAAAGGAACCGGGGAGTATATCATCATCCTGTCAACAAGAGTATTTTGTTGGAGGAACGCTTGCAATAACCACTAACTCACTCTAGTTATAATCGTAAACATGCTACTTCCAGAAATTTGTCCTTACCTCCAAAAACTTAAGTTTGACCGAAATCAATTTCTACACACTTCACCGGTAATCACAACAAAAATATCGTAAAATATCACTGCGCCTGCAACCCTATAAACAAGGCACGATACACCAAAGAGTTACTATATACAGAACTTTAAAATGGCTGCTACTCCCAAAATGCAATTATTTGATACAGTTCTACCAATACCACTAGATCATCTCAGAAGATCGGTACTAAATAGAATAAATAATAAGGACGGCATCTGGTAAGACCACCAATTGGAGTATTGTTCCAGTGTATGAACATCAAAGTATTGAGGAGGCAACACAAGAGATAAAGTTAACAAAAAAATGAGGTTATAAAATCTACAATTGTATTACCTATAGTTCAATGACAACTAATATACAACACACAGGAGTAGTACATGGTCATAAGGTAAGCTTCACACCAGAATGGTTCCTCTTGGCGACTTGCTACCATACAAACATGACCGGGTAAAAATAAGAGGTAGAAATTAAAGGAAGGTGTTGGTGTCAGAAAGGAAATACGATAAAGCTACTACCGTAGTTGGCGTGGGATTGAGTACCGTATCCAAAAGGACAATTGAGTGGGTAACAAGAATTGTTGCCTAATGAGCGGCTGTAACCATTTTATTCTACTAACTTCGAGCAGCGGACATCGAAACAAGATATGGTTAATCGTGCCAATCGACGTACGACATTTACAGAAGTTAGACTCGAACGGTAGGGGTAGACCAAGCTATGAATATGACAAGCAGATTAGAGCAGATGTAGGATGCAATAGTTACGCAGAAATGAAAATGTTAGCACAGGATAGGGTGGAATGGAGAGCGGCAACAGACCAGTCTATGGACTGAAGACTCAAACAACAGACTCGATCAATTTCATACGAAATAACTGATCAGGTGTGCACATATGATTTAGCCACAAACGAATAATATTAGTGATGTGACGTCTGGTATAATAATGTAGAGTAAACCACGGAGATTTCGGAATAGTGGGAAGTAGCGTAAACAAACTACGACCTGTTCTACACGAGGGGTGACTTCAATCATCCTTCCATAATTGTCTGATCTTATCGCGACAGCCGCTCCAAAAATCAGTAAAGAGTAAAGCCAAATGGTACGCAACGCCCTGACCTTGGACTGCCACCTGAGCCAAGGCACCAGCCTGTTCATTACCTCTAATATTTGAATGACCCGGGATCCAAATTAAGATAACCCTTTTACCTAATGTGTGTAAATCGAAACAGAGTGCGAAGATTCTGAATGTACCAAATTTTCAAGAAACTGGGATTATTTAAGGCTTAAAGCACACTCAGGGAATCAGATGCAATGTAGGCATTGTCTATTGGTGAATACCTTATGCATAGTAAGGCTTGGCGGATTGCAAAAGCCTCCGCAGTAAAAATAGTTGTCTCCGACGGGAGTGGATATAGTTTTGAAATATGTAAATCGGATGAGAAAACAGCAGCCCCTACACCTGGAGGGTTGTAAAGTTTGGACCCATCAATATATAATATTGGTGAAAGGTAATGAACATCCTGGGACAAAGCTAGACGTACGTACTTCCTAGCACTGTTTGTCCAGAACTGACTAAGAGGTTGAGATCCACCGCATGATGGTAAAATAAGTGAAGGGACATAATAGTTTGCTTGAAAAAGAAGAAGAAAATTAGATGTGGAAGGGGTACGAGTAATAGAAGTGCGAAGGGAATTAAAGTAATTATATGCTCAAGCAAGGCCAGGGTAATGGCGTAGGGGAGTACCACGTCCCTGACGGTAGTGTACGAGTAATGCTAATTTGGGAAGGAGTGGGTGTGAGTTAAGAGAGAGAGTCTTGAGAAAAAACTTGGAGGCAAGTAATTTTCTTCTAAAATATAATGGGAATTCCGCAGCCTCGACCAAGCTTGCATTATTAGGGGAAGATCGCAGAGCCCCAATAAAGAGTTTAATAAATTGGACATGAATCGAGACCAATTTAAGATTCTTTTGTTTGGCCGCCGTGTTTATGAAACCCGAGCCATAATCAATGTTCGAGCGAATGATGTTTCGATACAATAGTAGCATTTTACTTGGATCCGATCCCCAAGATCTCTGCCGTAAGGCACAAGATAATGTTTTTTTGTTTTTTCGGAAGAGATTTTCCTACAAGGTATTGAATATGAGAGTGCCATAATAATTTCCTGTCGAGGTAAATACCTAAATATTTAGTCGACTGGACAACCGGGATCGAAAAACCTTGAAAGAGGACAGGTGGGTAAGCAGAACGCTGGGACCAAGAGAAAATTACCGCTCTACATTTATCGCAGGCCACTTCTGATTGATGACGTGAAGCCAAGTAGCAAAATACGAAAGAGTCGAATGTAAGGAATTGTAAATAGCTTCGAGGGACGAGAGACTAAGATATATAACCAGGTAATCGGCAAATTGTAACATACGAGCACTGCGTGTAATATATCGAATATATCGAATATAGTGTAAATAAAATAGGACTGAGAATATCTCCTTGAGGAAGTCCCGTGGATGTCATGCGTGCCTGGATATGAGAAAAAAGGTTTTAATTGAAGAGTTCCGTGCGAAAGCATGTTCAACAGGAGATTAACAAAGAGGGGCAGGAAGTTATAAAGGAGCAAATTTTGAAGTTACACTTGGAGGTTGACATTATCATAAGCCCCACGTAAGTCAAAATATGGCCATCAAGGGTTTTCTCCGACAGCGTGCTAGAGAAATATCGGTTAACAAAAGGTTAATAGTATCCGTGGCAGAACGACCCGGTAGAAAGTCAGATTAGTATTTCGGAAGTAAATTGTACTAGTCTAGATACCATTTAAGGCGTTCAAGAAGAATTGTTTGGAAAATTTTCCGAAGGCATTGTCCAAGGTATAGGCCCCTATAACTGTCGGGAAGTAAAGGGTTTCTCACTAGTTTCAAGATGGGAACCAAATAAAATTTGTTCCAGCTGGAAGGAATCTGAACAGATTCTAGGCAACGATTGAAAATCTGCATTAAGGTCTGTCGCGCCAAGGGTGGACGCTGTTTCAATACTGAATACGATATATATTTTCCCGTCCAGGGGCTGAAGTGTGTGATGCTTGGACAGCCAGATTTAATTCGTTGACATCAACTGGACTAAGTAGAGAAGAAAATTTATTGTAGATAGGAGGAATATGGAAACTATAATGTGGGGATACCAAATCCGGGATTAATTGATGAAAGAAACGTAAAAGAGCCTCCTTATTGAAGTGTACATTAGATGGTGTACGAAGAAACTGGTTGGACAGGCCAGCAACCGCTCGCCATATATGTTTGGACGATGACTGTCTATTAAGACAGGAAAGGAAGGCTTTCCAAGCCAGCCGGCGTTTTTTGTTAAATGCCTTTTTTAATTTGGGCGGCCAGTTCTAAAACGTCGAAAGGAGCGAAGTGCTGCCTTCCGTTGTGAAATCAAAGCGGCACACTCAGCATTCCACCAGCGTGCATATTGTATAGTTTTGGGTCGGAAATGAGGCCGATTATTATTATTATTATTATTATTATTATTATTATTATTATTATTATTATTATTATTATTATTATTATTATTATTATTATTATTATTATTATTATTATTATTATTATTAAAGCGTCTTTATTGTGGCGAAGTTAGGGCTCCCGGCCCTTTCTTACACTTAACCACTTCATGTATATACAATGTATATTTTACATAAAATTCAAACATATGAAATCTTTACAACCTAAAGTATAACTAAAGCAACTAAAGTATCACCAACTAAACTAAGGTGAGTAAAGTATAACTAAATTATATACAGGAACACATTGCAATAAACAATCATATTCACTCTCATTCATGCATCCCATTCACACTCAAGAAAGACTGGAAGTGCTTAAAAGATGACGCTGGCAAAGGATTTTAAATTTTGTCTTAGATTTAGCTTCCCTGATGTCATTGGGGAGTTCATGGTATAGATCAAAATACTGAGTGAGAATTGATGTTAAAGTATTACAGGGCATCGGTTGATCGTCGAATTCAAATAAATTGTTAACCAAAAACTGTTGAAACTGGGTTGTATTGAAGGGTAAAATTCGCCTACTCACTTTAATCGGGGGCAGAGCAGCAGGTTGATTGTCATCAAAGACAATAAAGATGGGAAAATGATCACTCGAATGAGTGGCCTTTATTACCTCCCATTCGACTCGGTGAGCCAAATCGCTGGTACATATAGTTAAATCAACAACACTCTTCTTTTCGAACGGCGACGTCACTCGAGTAGGCGAACCATAATTCAAAATGCGTAACGTATTTAATGTAGTGATTTTAACTATTTTATTCCCTTTGGGACAAGAGACCTCGCATTTCCAGCTTTGATGGTGATAGTTTAGATCTCCCCCGAGGATAAAAGGGTACGGAAGTTGCGAGAAAAAATATGTCCAATTGGAATATGAGCCTTGGATTTTCGGTGGACATTAGATAGAAAAAAATGTATGTTTGCGACAGCAATGGCGACCACCTGTGTACCAGGTATTCTGTAATGCAAAGGTGTCGAACGGAACAGTAGACGGTTAGACACCAAAATACAAGTCCCATCATAACCATAGTTATCATGTCGAATACAGGTGTAGTTTGGGATATGAAATTGTTTGGCTGGAGCCAACCAAGTCTCACTGAGAAAAATTATGTGAGGGAGATGGGAATCAATCAGTAAAAATAGTTCGTGTCTCTTATGTACGACACTACGAGCATGGCAGTAACCGGGGGCGAGTTCAGGAAGCGTTCTTTAGACGTAATACCATCAGTATCAACCGGCCTAGAAGGAAAAGGTAGGCGATTCCCAGAAACAGAAGGCATGAAATGAATTGCACTCCTGGAGGAGGAAGGCATTTGGAAAATTGTACGCTGTCCCCCGTACATCGTATCCTGGTGAACGATCGTGTTTAGGTGGAGGCGATGTGACGACCGCCGTGAATTTTCGTTTCCTGGACGGAGGAGATTGTGGAACTTGAGAAGTTCGGGGAGAGGGGGAAAGTGTTGGAGGGACATGAGTGGGCCGAATCGACTTTCTACAGGGGTGAAAAAAGACGCAGGATTTGAAGTAGTAACTTCCATAGCCAGCTTTTTCTTCAATTCCTGTTGGCGTTTATGCTCGGGCCAGTGAAGTGATCCCACTGGATGTTCCACAGAACAGCTGATATATTGTCTTCGAGAATCCGTACACTCTTGAGTCTCGTGATTTTGTGCGCAATTGGCACATCTATGGCTTTCAGCTCTATAATTTTTCTGGTGTGTCAATAGCGTTGACATCTACGGCAGATTGTAGGTTGAAAAACAAAGGGTTCAACCGGGGATGGAACCCTATAAAATACAAACGAATGAAGGTAGATTCTGGTTACGGGAAGTTATCTTAATGGTTCCTGTGGGAATATACGTGACCTTGCCATCCTGCATGAAATGTCTGTTCATTCGCTGAGCTCCGACTATAGGTACGAACGTTTCAACGTATTTGCAATTTTTTGCTAGGGGCTTTACGTCGCTCCGACACAGATAGGTCTTATGGCGACGATGGGATAGGAAAGGCCTAGGAGTTGGAAGGAAGGGCCGTGGCCTTAATTAAGGTACAGCCCCAGCATTTGACTGGTGTGAATATGGGAAACCACGAAAAACCATCTTCAGGGCTGCCGATAGTGGGATTCGAACCTACTATCTCCCGGATACAAGCTCACAGCCACGCGCCTCAACGCGCACGCGATTTGCAAGTTTCCTCTTCGGTCAAATCCCTATCCACCCCTCTGATCACTCTAACCTTATAGATCGAAACTGAAGGAATAAAAGCTTTAAGATGATTTTTCTGTAAAATAGGATTTGACAGGAAAAGATTTGAATTGAAAGGGTTTGAAATTCAATTTGTAGCCGATGTCTGCCTCTACGAGAGATTTGGGTAAAACCAACAAATTTCCATTCATAATTCTTTTTCCAGGGCCATTGGATGCATACCACCCAACTTTTTACTTTCGTCAAGGGCTTCAACAAAGACTATATATGGGCCGGTATGGTGTTCATCGTATGACTGGACGTCAGGTTTTACAATAGAAGGACCGATATTAGTTGATGGAGCATAATTACGTTCATGTTGGGTAGTATCAGAAAGCACAATAGTTTCTCCATAGGTATTTCTCGACTGTCAAGTACAACAGACTCCTCCTCCATACTATTACCCCCGCTCGACTCCGCCATGAGGCCAGGAGTGAGGGAAAAATCACTTGGTTCTACGGGCTGACAAAGAGCAGCCACTCGGGTCTGCTCGGGAGAGCAGTCAGCCCAGTCACTCGGGTCAGCTCGGGTCCTTCCGTGTATGCCCGGACCACCGCCGTCTCGATCCTCCTATAAGAGGATTAGGAGGATCGAGACGGCGGTGGCCCGGACACACGCTTCGCATCTCCCTCATCAGAAGCGTAAGAGTTAATTATTTGGTGATTTGTGATGTCTCAGTTTTAAAACGTGGTAATTGTTGGATTCCTTTTTGAATAGTTGGCATGCGTCTCTCGTATGTTTTCAGTACTGTTGTTGAATAATATGCGTTTAAGCTCTGCTGCAAAGAGATAGTACTTAAAGTGGCTCATTAATTAACAAGCATTTGGCCTGTTCTTTTGTGTTCGTCCGGACTCACATATACAGACACTCACTGTCCCCAGTCAGTCATCTTCCTCATGAGAAGCGTGATAGATATTTCTTTTGGTGATATGTGCTGGACGTCTCAGTTTTAAAGCGTGACAATTGTCGGATTCTTTTTGCAATATTTGTTATGCATCTCTAATTCTGTGATGTTTTCAGTACTGTTATTGATTGTATTCTGTTGCAAAGAGATAGCAGTTAAAGTGGCCTAACCTGTCATATCTATATTTCAGCTAGTAACTTCCACAATGGATAAGTTTACCTGCAGTGTATCCAACACGTCATTTAATTATAGGAAAAATTTAAATAATCATGTAAAAGTTAAACATTCAAATACTTATTCACAATTTGTATGTGATTTGTGCACTTTCAGCACTAACACGAAGTTCAATTTAATGCGTCATAAAAGTGCGAAACACAGGCCCACTACAAGACCTTCCAGTGAAGTGTATTCGGAGGTGAAGTGCCCGCTTTGTTTAGAGAAACGAGCAACAAAATCTGATATGGTTAAACGTTTTGAAAATGAGCATGGAATTCCAATCAAAAATGAAACTTTAGAATTGTCGAGTGGTGAGGAATTCTATAACTGGAAGCGCACAATAAAAAAGAACCAGGACTGTGAATTCGTTACATGGCGTTCGAAATATGTACGAAAAGTGGACGATGCCACTAAAATGACCTTCAGATGCCACAGGGATGGGGAATTTAAGCAAAGAGGAGAACACATGCGACACCAAAAGGTACTTGGTTCGAACAAAATAAGTGGACACTGCCCAGCCAAGATTGACGTTACTTTCCATTCATCTGGAGAAGTCACTGTAAACTTCTGTTCTTCACATGTTGGTCACCGTGAAGAATTAGGTCGTCTGAGACTAACGCAATCTGAAAGAGATGACATTGCTAGAAAAATCACCATGAAAATTCCTTTCGATTGCACCTTGGATGACGTAAGATTTTCTCTCGGCGAATCAGACATAGAGCGTCTACATCTTCTTACAAGGAAGGATCTTCTGAATATAGAACACACGTACAATTTAAAATCTGAAGCTGTACGGCACAATAATGACTATACCAGCGTCGAATCATGGGTTCGTGCAATGCAAGATCGTGGCGATTTAGTGCGTTTTTATAAAGCTCAAGGTATATCTTCGGTGACATGTCCGCAACTGAATGAAGAAGATTTCGTCCTCGTTATCATGAATGAGGCGCAAAAGGAAACACTCGAACGATACGGAACTAATTACATTTGTCTCGATAGTACACATGGTCTAAATAAGTATGGTTTTGAGCTGACGACCCTCCTAACTGTTGACGATAAATACCAAGGTTTTCCATGTGCGTACATGTTTACAAATAGGTCTGATACAACAGTTATGGAAGTATTCTTGTCCCAAATTAGGGACGCTCTGTCAGTAGCACTGCAACCCAAGGTATTCATGTCGGACATGGCAGACACATTTTACAATGCCTGGTTAAGAATAATGATGCCAGCTAATTTCCGGCTGTTTTGCACATGGCATGTCGATCGGGCATGGAGGAAAAACCTCTGTAAAATCAAAGGTCGCGAAAACAAGCGGAAGTATATAAACAGTTAAGAGTCTTGTTGGAAGAAAGGGACGAAACTGCTTTTTCAAGAATGTTGGATCAAGAAGTCCATGACCTAAAAAGTGACCCTGACACACGGGAATTCGGAGTGTATTTTGAAGCCAATTACAAGCACTGTACTGCTAGTTGGGCCTATTGCTATCGCCTGCATGCTGGTTTAAACACGAACATGCATCTTGAGCGGATGCATGGAGTCATAAAGCATATATATATGGGAGGCAAAAAACCCAACAGATTAGACATAGCCATTCATACTCTGATGCGGTTCGTCTGAGACAAATTGTACGATCGCCTGATTTTCCTAAATAAAGGAAAACTGACAAAAAAGCTGTCATTCATTAGACAGAGATACGCGAAATCATTGTCTCTGACATCAGACGGAATCACTAATGAAGGAGCCGTGTGGAGAGTTCCTTCAGAGAAGAGGAATGAATTCTATGATGTAAGAAAAACGGATGAAAAAGACTGCAATTGCGAGTTACGGTGCACAGAATGCAAAATCTGCATTCATGCTTACACTTGCACCTGCCACGATTCCTCTATCAAATTCAATATGTGCAAACATATTCATTTAATAGGGATGAGTTCAAATAGATATACAGATAATTACAGGAACGATGGCACAGAAAATGTTCTTCTAATTCAAGAAGACCCAACATGCGAAGAAAAAGAAACTATCCTAAATCAATTAAGGAATCCACTGAAAAGAAAAACAAACGAGAACATTGAACAATACAGGTCAGTGCTTAGGGGAAAGTTTGAAAAAATTCTTGCAGCAATAGAATCGACAGAAGACGCTGAAATAGTTGAAGAACATCTTAAACCCATTATTCGAACTATTCAGGCTCGAAAAACTACAATTTTTGAGACACCTAATCCACCTAAAAACTTAAAAACAAAGTTCGAGCTTCAAAAAGGATTGTTTTGCACTAAGAAGCCACATGTTAAGACATCCACGTCCTTGTCGAGGCCAACCGATAATGAGCAAGAAGTAATTGCTGCGAATTTGCTGTTGCGCTAAGGACTTGTAAATTTGTGTAAACTATGTGTACATACAGTTGATTGGCTTAAGTTAACATTCACCATTATAGTAATCGTAAAGCGTGTGTAACTCTAGCACCAGTGAATATGTGTAAATTCTGTATAGTATCATTTACCGATAGACCTATTTAAAAATATGACATTTTGTGAAAAACACGAGTGTTGAAAACCATGTGTCTAAACAGTTATACTGTTTCATCATGTAACTGTGAAAGAGCCTGAAGTCTCTGCTGGAGATGAAAATATTAGGTTTGGTAAGTTTTACACTGTATAAAGTGCATGCTTTAATATAACATATTTATCTACGTACCGTACCGATAAGTTGTTCGGCTCCATGGCTAAATGGTTAGCGTGCTGGCCTTTAGTTACAGGAGTCTCGGGTTCGATTCCCGGCAGGGTCGGAAATTTTAACCATAATTGGTTAATTTCGCTGGCACGGGGACCGAGTGCATGTGTCGTCTTTATCATCATTTCATCATCATCACAACACGTAGGTCACCTACGTGTGTCAAATCGAAAGACCTGCATCTGGCGAGCCGAACTTGTCCTCGGACACTCCCGGCACTAAAAGCTACACGCCATTTAATTTTAACCGATGCCTACTTTATATGTAAAAAGTCTGTGCTTTATTATAATATACTGTATTTTATTATGCTCTTGTATTATTATGTAAGCATGTTGGGTATGAAAACAAGAATACTTCCTTTATTGTCGCGGTCGAGAGAATGTTTCGGGAGCCGCTAGCAGCTGAAAAAGCGAACCGAGTGAGAACGAACATAGCCGGGCGAGCTGACCCGAGTGACTGGCCTGACTGCTCTCCCGAGCAGACCCGAATGGCTGCTCTTTGTCAGCCCCTAGACCCAACAACACATCACCGCCGTCTCGATCCTCTTATACTGCCTGCTCTATGCCACTAGTTTAACACAGGAAGGCGCGACTACGAATATTTCTCCAAGACACCGTAAGAGTCCAGCAGTAGACGCACAATCTTCGCTGTCAGAGAGGGTGTAGCACTGTCTTATTGGTGCATGAATATATGTGAAAACCTGAGTTATTTCGTACAATGAGTAAACGTGTCTGGTCACTTCCGTTCGTACAAGAGATATTTCGTATAGAACTGTGAAATGTATTAATCATGTTATGCTCATAGATATTTCAAAAGTGGTTTTAAGGTGTTGGTACTTGTTTCTTTCCGTTCGCGCAAGGTATATTTTTCTTAGAACTGAAACTTCAGATTCTTTCCCAGAAATATTCAACTCTTGTGTACCATTTTGTCAATCTCGGCAAGGTGGTTCGCAGCTAGAAAAGATACGACTCCATGAAATACCATCTGGAAGGGAATTAAGAGAAAAGCGGCTGTCGGCTTTATCTAGGCAAGGTCCTAATAAAGGAAGTAATTGGATATCCTCAGATTACTCCCGCATCTGTGCATTTCCACCTTATTTTAGAAGGTGGTGGAGCCTCCACGTCTCAGGCGGCAGCGCGCCGGACTCTCACCACTGAGTTATCTGATTCAAATCCCGGTCACACCATGTGAGATTTGTGCTGGACAAAGCGGAGGCGGGACTGGTTTTTCTTCGAATAATCCGGTTTTTCCTGTCATATTTCATTCCAGCAACACTCTCGAATATAATTTCATTTCATCTGTCATTTATTAATCATTGCCCCGGAGGAGTGCGACAGGCATCGGCAGCCGGCACAATTCCTGTTCTTGCTGCTAGATGGGGGCTTCATTCATTCCATTCCTGACCCGGTAGAATGACTGGAAACAGGCTGGGATTTTTCAATCAATCAATCAATCAATCAATCAATCAATCAATCAATCAATCACTACTGATCTGCATTTAGGGCAGTCGCCCAGGTGGCAGATTTCCTATCTGTTGTTTTCCCAGGCTTTTCTTAGATGATTGCAAAGAAACTGGAAATTTATTGAACATCTCCCTTGGTAAGTTATTCGAATCCCTAACTCCCCTTCCTATAAACGAATATTTGCCCCAATTTGTCCTCTTGAATTCCAACTTTATCTTCATATTGTGATCTTTCCTACTTTTAAAGACACAATCCAAATTTATTCGTCTACTGATGTCCTCCCACGCCATATCTCCACTGATACCTCGGAACGTACCACTTAGTCGAGCAGCTCGTCTCCTTTCTACCAAGTCTTCCCAGCCCAAACTTTGCAACATTTTTGTAACGCTACTCTTTTGTCGGAAATCCCCCAGAACAAATCGAGCTGCATTTCTTTGGATTTTTCCAAGTTCCTGAATCAAGTAATCCTGGCAAGGGTCCCATACACTGGAACCATACTCAATTGAGGTTTCACCAGAGACAAATATGCTCTCTCCTTTACATCCTTACTACAACCCCTAAATACTCTCATAACAATGTGCAGAGATTTGTACCCTTTATTTACAATCATATTTATGTGATTACCCCAATGAAGATCTTTCCTTACATTTATACCTAGGTATTTACAATGATCCCCAAAGGAAACTTTCACACCATCAACGCAGTAATTAAAACTGAGAGGACTTTTCCTATTTGTGAAACTCACAACCTGACATTTATCCCCATTTATCATCAAACCATTGCCTAATGTGCCATCCAGAAGGTGATCAAAGCTGTGGAGGATAGTCGATTCCTTGTGATACGAATTGTGACGGACAATCACAAAACAAACGTCTTCATGTTTAGACATTTTGGACAATCTCAGATATCCAGACGATAATATTCCGTTCAAACTAGAAACAGGAAATCAAATCCTAATTTGCGTGTACTAGGTTCGCGTTGCTTAGGAGAGGATGGAATGTGACATTTGTGTCAACAACATCTCATTGCCTAGACACCGCTAAATGGAACTGATTATGCATCAGGACAGAGGAGGAATTTGATACCCAAAACCTTGTTTTGTTGCTCTGGTGTAGCATCTGCAGGAGATCGTTTAAACTGCTGTACCCTACTGTCGTAGTCGTGCAAACGTACGAGCGTAATACGAAGACTTGCGACGTCTTTCCTTTCAGAATACAGGGCGAGTTGGCCGTGCGGTTAGGAGCGCGCATCTGTCAGCTTGCATCTGGGAGATAGTGAGTTCGAACCCCACTGTCGGCATCCCCGAAGATGGTTTTCAGTGGTTTCCCATTTTCACACCAGGCAAATGCTGGGGCCGCTTCCTACCCATTCCTGGGCTTTTCCTATCCCATCGTTGCTATAAGACCTATCTGTGTCGGTGCGACGTAAAACAAATAGCAACAAAAGCTTTCCGAATGTGTTTTGTTACATTGTGAGATCAAAGAACATCAGCAAACCGTTAGTGATATTATCCTAACCAAGTTCGTAAGACCTCTATTACGGTATTTGATATTGCGTTCGCAAGAACACAAAAAGTACGGTACCGCTCCAAGCCTTCGTCCAGGAAAATATTTAAATTGTGCAGGAAGAGGCCAACTGCGACTTCATAAAAGTAATATTGCTTATTAATATTACTTATGTAATTTACCATCTTCAGTGAACATACGACAATACTGCATAGTCTTTTGTAGATTTTCGTCATTAGAATAAGTTTAGAACATTGTTCGTCCATGTCTGCCATCTAGCGTAGAAATTTTGTCGCAGCCTAGTCGCAAAAAGGCTCGAATAGAGCAGCAGTATAGGAGGATCGAGATGGCGGTGCAACACATATAATAATTACGAGACTCCCTCATCACTCCCAATGAACAGAGAGAAGGGAAAAACACAACACCAAAACCGAGCACGACTTGTACAACACGCACAGTAAACCGCTAGCGCCTCGGAACACACGTCCACTCACAACCGGTAATCAGCACGAACTGATGTATGAATTCGCGTTGAAAAGAGTAGAGTCAAATATTTTAATATGACAATACCGGACAGCTTGCTGTTTTCAGTTAGGAAGTCGAATGTGCTGCTACCTACATGGCTTGGTGTGACCAAATCTTCAATAACATATTGCCATCTGTAAGATTCTTGGCGCACTGTCGTGTTGTTTATAATGTATCAGTGTTTGTCACTAATCATACACTGCAGTTATATTCCAAGAAGAGTGTTATCCGCTGAACAAATTACCCAGCAAGATAATGGGCATGGGAACTGATAAGGACCGCAAGTATTAAAAGAAAATTAATGACCTCCCATCTGTGTTGATGTTACATTCTACGCACCTTATATTAAGAAAATCAATCAAATACTCTACTGAAATGTTAGTGGGACGTAAAACCAATACTATTAAAAAATATGGAACTCAGGTATACTCAAAATTGAGGGTCCACATTGTTAAATAGTGCCATAAATTTCACAATCGAAAACTTGTGAGCCTGTGGCGTAATGGTTATCGTGGTAGTCTTGAAATTAAAAATTGAAGGCCATGAGTTTCGAATACAGACACCTTTTCTTTTACTATAAGAAAATAATAATATTCTTTACGTCCCACCAAATATGTTACGGTTTTCGGAGACACCGAGGTGCCGGAAGAAGTCCCGCAGGAATTCCTTTACATGCCAGTAAATCTACCTACACGAGGCTGACGTATTTGAGCACATTCAAATACCACCGGACTGAGCCAGGATCGAAGTAACAAACTTAAAAAGGAGCTTAAAAAACAAATATTACTCTGAAAAATTTGGAATTCATAATAAGAACCCAAAGGAAACATGGAAAATAATCAATGAAATCATACATAAGAGAAAAACAACAAAAGGCGATAATTGTACATCTCTAGAAATAGATAAGAAGATAATTACAGACAGTCAGGTAATATGTGAATCATTAAATTTTTATTTTTCAAATATTGTTAAAACCCTGGCTTCAGCAACCCCTCCCCAGAGCACTGAAACACGTGGGATTCCTAGTTACTTGAACTCATTTTACCTATATCCAACTGATGAAACAGAAGTAAGATCTATAATCTCAAATCTAAAAAAAACAACAGTAGCTGTGGGCAGGAAGGTATAACCGCAAACTTTCTAACAGAATTTCAGGATTCTTTAAGCGGGATGCTAACAGAGATCATTAACGAATCCTTGGCATCTGGTACATTACCTAGTGAGCTAAAAGTAGCTAAAGTCGTTTCTGTCTTCAAGGGTGGGGATGGGAGGAATCCTAGTAACTATAGACCTATCTGCATTCTCTCCATAATCTCCAAAATATTAGAAACTATTGTTGAAAAGAGACTTCTCACTTTTAAACAAAAATAATTTCTTCACATTGTACAACATGGCTTTCGTGAGAATTCTAACACTGAAATAGCAAACGTAGATCTCATAAATCCGCTGCAAGAGTAAATAGATTTTGTTTATAGACCTAAAGAAGGCCTTTGATACAGTGGACCATGAAAGACTGTTAGCTAAATTAGAGAGAGCAGGAGTTCGTGGTGTTGCTTTGAAGTGGTTTGATAATTATCTGTCTGATAGTAAACAGTATGTAGTGCTGAATAACTGTTGGAGCTCAGCAATTAGGGTAACCCATGGCATTTCTCAAGGGTCGGTATTAGGGCCGATACTCTTTCTAGTCTACATCAACGACATTGCAACTTGCCGTTTGAAAGGACGTATCACACTATATGCCGACGAAACAAACTTGTTCTATACTGGTTGCAATATAGACTCCGTTATTAAAAGATATGCAGGAAGACCTCAATACTCTGTGCTTTTGTTTTCAAGCAAATAAATTAATTAATGTGCATAAGACCAATTATATGATATTGACAAAACAAGGTCAGAAGGAAATCCCACACAGTAAAATATATATGCAGAATACTGTAATAAAACTAGTTAGTAATGTTGTGCCTATTTACATCTCGTAGACAGCTTTCAAAATGGCCCCGAGTGAAGGTATGGCCCATCTGATCTATGAGATGCAAAGAATAGATATCTAATGCGATATTATTGAAGACCATACACGTCACGGAACGGTCAAATATTGAAGGCACTACGGACAGTGGACTGTCAAGTGAATTGTTTTACGAACAAAATAGAAGACAACGGATTGTTAAAAAACTCCATCTTAAAATTTTTCATCCGAGAGTGAAGACGCAATTGGCGAACATGCTAAGTAATTTGAAGAAGACGGAAAGATTTAGTAGAGGTACTTGAGAAAAAGGGATCGTCGTAGTAAAAGAAACGACATAATTCCCCAGCCGACGAAGAAGAGCCGATAAAAAATATAAAAATAAGCAAGATACGACGAAATACGCGTGGGAGGATCTCGACAGCAACCGAGCTGCATTCTACAAGGAAGAAGCAAGTGAAACCTAGGAGAAAGATTCTCTTACGGGAAGAAGACTACCTTGATCTTGTTTCAAGAGAAGAAGAACAATTTTTCGACATTTGCAGGAAGCAGCCTATATATATATGCAGAACTTAAACCCGACGAAATTAAATTCACCTCTGAGAGCAGCAAAAAGAAATAACAATTGAGGAATTATTATCGTCGAATGGAACATACCATGGCTAGTTACTGCTCTGAAATCTGCATTTTTGTTGCTAACAGATGTAGCATGATGATGGCTTGCCAAATACGCATGATGGACCAAGCTGGGGAGCAGTACATCCTTACCGGAAGACCAACCCATGATGAGGAAGGCAATGGGAAACCAGACGACCAACCCATGATGAGGAAGGCAATGGGAAACCAGACGACCAATCCATGATGCGGAAGGCAATGGGAAACCAGTTGACCAACCCATGATGAGGAGGCCGAGGAACTACCAGATGACCTACCCATGACCTGACCGCAGAGCCAACTACATCCGAGTGAAGGCGGAACAGCTGGACCAGATGTAACGATAAGCGAGCTAAGTCATTTACATTATTTTATTACATAAATTTTGGTTCGCGTATACAGGTGCTCTTGGCATGTGCCGATAAGTTGGTTATAGAAACCGTGGAATTTAAAGTGCAAGTGAATAATAAAAGTGATGTGTATGATATTTAAGTCCATAGTAATACGATTAAGCAGTCTAGAATAAGATTCTTGTATGTTATATATACACATCACCGCATATTGGTAAGAATAACTCGTGAGTAACTACAAGTTGTAAGAAGTGTCTTTAATAACAGCTGATAGTAATGACACATTGAGGTCTTGCAATGAATTCATATGGGTTATGCTATATGTCTACGTCACGTTTGGTATGCGCGGTGGTAATGAATGAATAGAATCACGTACTCTTTGCTTCGCAATAAGTGCATTGAACTCAGCTTTAGGGTTATGATAAATAGCGATATTGAAATGCGTTTATGAGAAAGGAATTGTGGCATTTTGACATGGTAAAGTGAATATAATCGCGACATCTTGTTATGGAGGCTATGATAATTAAGATATTAAGTGATTGTGGAAATATGGTTACGATAGTGGTAATTTGACGAAGTATGTTAGTGTATATGAAATGCGAAGGTTTATTAATGTATTACGTAGAGGCCAAGGAGTGCCTGCAGCTTAGGATTTGCCATGCCACATTTATAATAAGGAAGGAATTATGTGAAGGGATACAGGTACGTGAAATTGACCATACCGCGGAGATCAGCTAAACCAAGGTATGGATGGAATTCATTGAAGTAGAATTGAATTTATAACGGGATTATATGTCAATTGTAGATGCCTTGTCCCAATTACGAGAATATTATGATATGTTTTATGACGGTGGTCTTGACCAAATGCATTCATGATACCTATAAATGCGGTAATATATATTCCCAAGTACAAATACATATTATTTGCATTACGACTGCGCATATGAATTCAGTAACTTGCCTAAACGAGAAATGTTATGGAAAATAACAGAGAGAGGGCATATTGAGCCTCAAATACGTGTGTATGTCTACCAAAAATTTATGTTGAAGTTAGATAGCTTATTTATCCTGAGACGGAGTTTGTTGGAATTTACATTCTTCCAATGAGTAATGGTTAGGTAAATGATAGGCTAGGAGCCAGATTTAACAGGCACTAGGGAGAAATGCCTTAGTCCGTAAGTAGTTAGCCATGCGCAACATAGAAGAAAGATCAAATAAATGAGTTCAGATTTATGATTTGCAACGTATAATTTAACTATTATGTATAATTCAAATGTAATTCAGATATATAGTTCGAAGTTATAATTCAGATTTATTTTCAAGCTTAGATCTATTTGTTGATCTTACATTCACTTCAGATTAACTGTATGTCTATTCAGATCTATTTAGCCTAGTTTTATAATGAAACTGAGCAATCTTAACAACATAATGATATTGGTGTCGTCTCAAGGACTTGATTTCAAGGAGGACCGTAGAAGTCCAGTGATTAATTGTAAATATTAGGATCCGATTTTGAATTCACGATGGAACTGATGTACATAACTCAACATTAAATTTATTTTCTTTTTCTACGAGCCAGCGCTGACTCTGACCTTTACCTGTAAATAATACCCGACCAAATACTACCTAAAAATCAGATTGCATTTTCATAGGGCATCTGTTTATTCAATAAATACTATTATTGTGCTTTTCTATAATTTGGTGTGTTATGAATTCTTTCGTCTTGACATAGTTGATAAGTTAGTTGGTAAGATATGTGAACTAACGAATGGGTAGTTACCTGATTTGAATATATTGAGTTCTCACGTCGTTGGTACCTTAGTTAGGAGAAATAATTGATTGATATTATGTCTATATCAAACGACCGCAGATAGGTTTACCGTGGACCGCCATTCTCTTCGACCTCACGTAAAGCGAAACCTAGTGTAAAAATCTTCAGATTTTACTTGACAATCGGATACCCTGAGAAGAAATTGAGCTGTTGGGGAAAATGTCCGGTCAACGAACGTGTTCATTTTAATTGGCGCCCGGACGTGGAGCCAGAAGAGAAAGACACCGCGGGAACGGTACATTCAAACTGACTCCCATACGTTGGGCAATTGAAGAGAAAAGTACCGTACTCTGGTCACACATATTTACTTGCTGCCCAGAGGTAGAACAAGAAGAGAAAGACACCAGGGGACTCAGATAAAGAACGGTCTACCAATATATATACCTAAGTGCTAAAATACCACCCCTAAGCATGAGTACAGAATTCAATACAGCTGTACTCGTGTATAAAATAAAACATACATTTATACACAACAACACTACATATACTCTGAATTCTGACAAACATCCATATAGTACTAGGCACGCAAGTGACTTTGCCTTATACAATGTTCGCTCTTATAAATATGATATAAACAGCTTGAAGTTCTCTGCGATCCAGGTATTTAATAACATCCCTATGGAGGTAAAACAGCACTAACTTTGGTAAAATTCAAACAAAGATTGAAGCATTATTTTTGGGAAAGGTACAGTGCTGTTTAAATCAAAATATCAGTTGTCATTTAAGTCATTCTCCAAAACAATCTTGCAAACTGTCCGGAATTATTCTTGTACCTCTGCAACTTTTATGTTATGTAAATGTAAATACTCAGTAATCTGTTCTTGTACCTCTGCAACTCTGTGTTATGTATATGTACTGTAAATACTCTATAATCAATTATTGTATATCAGTAACTTTTACGTTATGTAATTGTAAATAAACTGAAATATATTCTTGTACTTCTGCAACTCTTATTTTATGTAAATGAATATACTCTGTAATCTATTCTTGTACCTTTGCAACTTTCATGTTATGTAAATGTAAATACAGTAAGAAATGCTTCTCTGTAATCCTTATATTGATGATGTACATATTTTATATACTGTATGTGTTTATATGCTCAACCATTTACTAATAATATAATATACACAAACTATATTTTGATGTGTAAGTGCCCGCCAGTATGTAATGTCCTGTATAATTCCTATGTATGAGCCTTCAGGCTCGTTGGAATTAATTGAAATAAATGAATGAATGAAGCTGCCAAATGTGGACCAGAAGGCCATCGCATCAACCGCCTGAGCCACTCAGCCCGGCGTAAGAAAATCATTTCAGTGTATTATTGGCATAGGCTTGAGCACCAGTCCAACTAATTTAATACGTGTGTATGGTAATTCTTCATTAATAAATTTGTGAGAGAGACTTTAGGAAATTCTGAACACTTCTTCCTTGTCAGGAACATCGTAGTTCACTCACGTAACCCCAATATGTGATTTATATATATATATATATATATATATATATATATATATATATTATGTCTTTCTGTCTTCAGAGTTAAACAGAAAATTCGAAGTACAGCAATAGAGAGATAGCTGCGTGAGGTGAGTTCGCCTGTAGAGTTCGGGAAGATTGGCCTTACCGAAGAAGAAGAAGAAGAAGAATGAGAAGAAGGAAATGGACCAAACTCCTGTTCCTTAATTACAGATTCTCTTTCCCAAAATTTTAATAAATCATGGATGTTGTTATCTGCTCCCTCTGGCGCTTTTGCTGAATGATTAACGCTTCCCACCCCGTCCCCTTTATGATACCTTCATTCTTCGGAAAGGGCTGATGACTTCGATGTCAGGCCCCTTCAAGCAACAAGCAGCATATCATTATTCTCCGGAGTGTTGGACATCTTCCATTTCCCTTCTGTTTAGTATTAATAGAGGATGGCTGGCCAGTTGTACTTCCTCTTAAAATAATCACACCATAGAATGATCAGCGTAGTGGCCTTCGGTTCAGAGGGCCCTGGTACGATTCCCGGCTGAGTCGGAGATTTTAATCGCGTCTGTTAATTCCTGTAAATCGAGGGATGCGGGTTTGTGTTCGTATTCAAGTATATGAACACATTATACGAAAAACAACCACAGAAACACGCAATAGTGAATATGATATATATCCCTCCACATATGATTTATGTTATGAAAGGCCAAGTCCATACAAAACTCTGCGCTAGGTAATTGAGAAAAGGCTAGAAAGAAGACGAGAGTGTATGTAGTTGTTAAATATTTTCCCCCGAGGTTGGGTGGATCCTCAAACAGATTCTGCTTTATTTTTAAGACATAGCGAAAGGCACGGCTAACATAATGCTCGTTTGGAGGTTTATGAAGGAGACAATACCGGTACGCGACACTCAACGAGATATCGAGGGACAGCTATTAGAGCTTGTTGACCGAGATGAAACTGTTGTTATGTTTCCGATCTAACCTTACCTCTGGTGGTCGCATATGATAACCACATACAAAAAATAAAGTACATTTTCGGAGGACCACTTAAATGTTATTAAGAAAATACAGTTTGTAAAACATAAAGAGCACACAAGTCACTGATTTATTCAGTTATTCGTGAACTAAAAACACACCAGTACTGTAAGTACTGCTTGTACATATACAATTATATATTTACACATGGGGTATGCACTGACACTAAAAAACACTAGACATTCTTTACACTTGAAGGAACGAAATTGTTATTGTGCAAATGGTTTGGCTGCACTTAAAATGGTACCACTGTTATGCAATTACATGATTTCATGAGACTGTTGTCTCCACATGTTACTCGTGTCATGTCTGACGCGCTTCTCTGGTCCCTAGCCAGTCACTCACGCCAGAACAGTCCCGGAAGCGAGGTGCTGCACTATATTCACAACTTTATCAATAAATACATATTATAAATGAAATTAGTATTAGTATTAGTATTAGTATTAGTATTTATTTATGAACAAACAGGCTTTCCGCCCCATTACATGTTCACAAAGCAATAAGACACAATATTAATAATTATAATAAAAAAAAAAATAATAATAAAAATAATAATAAAATAATGATAATAATAATATAATACATAAAAATAAAATAATGATAATAGAGATAATAGGAATAAATAATAACAAAAATGATAACAATTCTGTAGCAGTCCTCGGCTCGAGGATCCAGCAAACTCATCACTTGTCCTTATGCCTACAGCAACTTTCGTCACATTCCTTTTCCCTGACCTACTCCCGATCAATACCAAAACATCGACAGTCAGCACTTACATTCTAACCAGCCATAACACAAACAAAAGTCCTCCACGTTCACAACAATAAATAACACAATCCTAACCCAGCAGAAAATCATAATAACTTACAATCAAATTTCAACACTGGTCTCCCTCCACACTTACCTTAAATACCACTTTTATTTCAATGCATTACTACCTCTCATGTTGCAACTTGACCATTATTTAGCCATGCTTGATCTCATTTTAAAACCCAAGCCATGCTCAGCATTACATTTGCTATCGCAACCACCACTCATTCCGTGTCCTTGTGGATTCAGCACATACGTCATCTTCATTGTCCTCTAACTTACTCTCTGTCCAAACCATAACAACCAACATTCCGCAATTGCCCTTCAATCCATCATACACTACATTTACCAACCCGCACTTAATACAATCATCTCTCCAACTCCAAAAGTTTCAGCAATAAATTAAACCATCTCATTACCAAACCATTTTCGCCTATACCAACACTTCTCCCACACCACATTTTTTTTTCGATAAATCTAAACTAATTCAGCAATAAATAAACCATCTACATACCAACTCCCGGATTCAGATACCACCTCTTATCCACAATTTCCATACCAGATCCACCTCATATACCTTCCACAATACACCACTAAATCTAAATTTACAACATCTCAGATTTACAAAATAACACCGCTTAACACCGCTTCTCACCATATTTCAACCATAGTCCTCAATAACTGCGACCATTTTATACCACCACATCTCCAACACCTCATTTCAGCAATATGACACATCTTACCTTAATCGTATCTAGATACCAGGCCATCTTCACCTTAAAATACCAAACACTCATATACCATCTCTTCACCAACACCCCATTCCAATCTCTACCATCCAAAACTCTTGTCCCTCTTAACACTCACTTAGTTAGCATTAAATAAACCTCCTACCCAACCAAAAGCTAATACAGCTACCCTTCAATACCAACACATCGCTTCATATACCACCTCTCAATCTCATACCACACTATCATGCTATCCTCTCTCTTATATACATCAACAATAAATATACCACTTCACCATTGCCACATTTCGGCCTTCACAAATAATTACCATCATAACCTAATAAATTTACAGTGAATAACAATTACTGACATATCGTACGACTTACCAATCAGCGTCAACTCCAAATATCACAATAAATATATCACTTCACCCTTACCACGTCTCAGCCTTCACAAACTATTTACCATATTTCAGTCTTCACAAATAGTTACCATCCTAGCCTAATAAAATTACAATGAATAACAATTACTGACATATCATAAAACAAACAGACCATGCCATCCTGTCCTCTTACCCAACTCCCCTAACTAAATACTCAGTCCCTATATACACTAAACCATTAAAATTTTAACCTACTATCTCCTTCCCTTATACAGATAACTATTCTACCCCCCTATTCCCCTACCCACCCTCTAACTCACTCTCCTTCATTTTACTCTCGCAGGCCTTTTTTGTCGCACAAAAATACCTGTTCAATTCACCCCCTTTTTCCCATTGTTTAAGAATCCATCTCAGTATTGCGTTCTCATCCCCTCTCCCCAGTACTTCCCGATTCTCGGCACTCAATAATCTATGTCTTAACCCCCTCGTTCCCTCACAGTCTCTTAGCAAGTGAAACTCATCATTCACATCTCCACAAAGTACACACCTTGTCTTATCCCTGCCCTGTAACCAGCCCTTATTCCTTGGCAGACCTAAAAGCCACCACATCATCCCATATCGATTTGACCTATCAACGTATCTAATATTCAACCCTGCTATCTCCTCTATTTTCGTCAAAACAATCAGCGAATTTCTTAGTCTGCTTTCCCCCAATAATTTCTGCCTATGGATATCCCTAATTCTCCTTTCTAGTATTTTCATCCCTCTCACTTCTGTCTTTGACCAAACCTCCCCCCACAGGTGCCCTAATCCTATCCTCTCTAAATATCCTTTTATTTTTTCTAACCATCCACCCTTATACATGCTCTTAAATTGCTGTACATATGCAGCCTGTAAAACTCTCCCACCTTCCTGTCTTTTTAAATTCATCCAATATCTAACTATTCTTTTCACACCCTCTGATTCCAAATCCTCCCCACACATTAATTCCGCCCCTACGTTTGCTGTACACCTCGGTAAGCCCATCACTAACTTAGCAAAACTACTAACAATCTTTCTTAGTTCCTCTCTTTTTTCATCCAGCCCCCAAACTTCTGCTCCGTATAATACCCTCCCCACTATTACCGACCTGAACACGAGTCTCAGTGTTTTATAACTGATCCCCGGGAACTTGAGTAGCAAATTTCTGACTGAGGCTAAGGCTGCCAAGCCTCTATATTTCATTCTTTTGATCTGGTCACTCCAAGTTCCTTTATCATTAAAAATAACTCCTAGATATTCCAGCTTCCTTACCTGTTCCAATCTTTCTCCCTGTATTACCCAATTCCCTTCCATCTTTCTTCTTTTGTTCACCTGTACTATCAATATTTTAGACTTATTTCCATTAATTTTCAATCCCCATTTCCTCGCAAATAGCATCACTGACTCTAAGGCCCTATTCATCGCCCCTGAAGTTAACGTCATCAATAACACATCATCCGCAAATATCAGTCCTGGCACTTCCAAACCATTAATTACCGGTACAGCCCAATTTCCTGCCCCAAACCCCTCTAAAATATCGTTTATAAATAAAATAAACAGTATGGGCGATAACTTGCAACCTTGTTTTAAACCCACCTTGGACTCCAATGGTCCACTCATTCTCTCTTCTCCCAATTTTACACAAAACCTGACGTCCCTGTATATTCCTTCCACTGCCCTCAACATCTTCTCCGAAATCCCTAGCCTACCTAATTTCTCTCGTAGGGCCTCTCTATTTACCTTATCAAAAGCTTTCTCAAAATCTATTGCTGCTACATAAACCGTACTTCTATTCATATTCTTATACTTTTCTAAAATAGTCTTTACTATCATTATATTATCCACTGTTCTTTTCTTTTTCCTAAATCCCCCTTGGTAATCTGTCAAAATTCCATTTTCTTCCGCCCACCCACTTATTCTGTTCGCTAGCACCCCCGTATATATTTTACTCAGAGAATCCAATAGAGATATACCCCTATAACTGTTCACATCGTTCCTACTACCCTTTCCCTTGTATATAGGGCATATAATTCCTGTTTCCCATTCCCTAGGGTAATTTCCTCCCTCGAATATCCTATTGAATAGTTTCACCATGCCCTCTATCATTATCTCATTTTTACTAATTTCCTTCCAAAACTTATTATTTATACCATTACACCCCCCGGCCGACTTTGCTCTGGCTCTACTTATCACTCCCCGGATTTCCTCTCTTGTGATTTCTTTATCCAAGTCATAAATTGCCACTCCCCTATTACTCCAAATTACTTCTTCTCCCGAACCTCTCCATCTATCACCCCCCTTTTTTCCTAGTAATTCCTCGAAGTGCCTGACCCATTGCACTTCCTCAATACTCGTTCTCTCCATATTCCTTCCACCCTTAATAATTCTATTAATCTTATCCCAGACTCTCTCAAAATTGTTAGTCTTGCAGTCATTATTTATGGCTTCCATTTGTTCCTCTAACCACGTCTTTTTTGTCTCAGAAATTTTCTTTTTATACTCCTTCCTCAATCTACAGAAAAACTCCCTTTCTTGGCTTCCACCTTTCCTTCTATATTCTCCTAAAGCGTCCATCACCCTCCTCCGCAATCCTTCACACTCCCTATTAAACCATTCTTCTCCCTCTTTCTTATTTCCTTTTCTAGCTTTCACCTTCTGCGCTATCATCTTTATTGGATGTAGCAACAATTCCAAGGCTTTATCAGTATCATTCTCTTCTAACGCCCCTTCCCACCCATATTTCAGAAGATGTAACTCCTCCTTTACTACCCTATTCCAATCCCGGCCTACCTTCTCTGTCCATTTGTACTTATTATAACCCCTCCCTCGTTTATCCTTTGTCTCATTTTCCTTCATTGTACGCTTCTCTACCTCTCTTTTCAGCATAACCCTCACCGGGAAATGGTGTGACTCAATCCAATCTCCTATTTCCATACTTATAACTTCCTCCATCATCCCTTCCGAGCTCAGAACCATATCTATCACACTACCCCCTTTCTCCGTAACATATGTCAATTTCCCCGTCCTGTCACCCTCTATCCACCCATTCAGAATATACAAGTTTCCCACAGCACACATCTCTAGGAGCTTCTCTCCATAACTATTTGTAATTTTGTCCTCACTCCTTCTGCTTTCTAACAAACACATTCCATCCTCCCTACTATAAATTGGGCTCTGTTCTCCTATTCTCGCGTTCCAATCCCCAAATAACAACATATCCTCCTCCCCTGGATACATTCCCCTTATCCTACCAATATCCACCAATAACTCTTCAAAAAAATATTTATTTGCATATTCTGAATTACTAGGATGACAGTAAACAAAAGCTAGATTTATTTTCTTCCTCCGTCCCTCTCTCTCTCCCAAATTCAATCTCAGCCATATGGTTTCCATCATATCGGTCTCTATATCCTCTACTCTTTCACTAATTTCTTCCCTAATTAGAACTATCATCCCTCCTGGTGCTCGTCCCTTATTCCTCTCTTTTCTTCTATATTTATATTTTATCTCAAACCCCTTCCATGTAATCTCCCTCCCTGTTTCCAACCACGTCTCTAAGAGTGCCACAACATCGAAACTTTCAATTACTTCCCTAACTTTCTTGTTTCCTAATTTGCTCCTTACTCCTTCAATATTCACACATCCTATCTTCCAAAATTGTTATAACTTTCCCTCCCTCCCTTCTAGGTCTCCCACTCTATTCTTACTTCTAGTATTTATCGACCTCTCTCCCTCTGTATCCTCCATCCCTTTACGTACTTTTCCCCATATGTCTTTTAAGCTCTTACTCCTGACTTTACTCATAAGTTTTTTACCTTCTTGTCGATCTGTCTCCTCTTGACCTTTCTTTTTCGCTACACCACTGCACCCTGCACTCACCTCTTCTTGCTGCTCACCCCCACTCTCCCCTTCACTATTTTGGACTTCTGAATCCACCTCCCTTTGTCCTTTCTTACTCACTGCACCACTACACTCTCCTCTCCCAGTTTCTTGCGGTCCACTCTCACCGTCCACTTCACTATCTTGGTCTTCTGTCTCCCGGCTGCACTGCCCATTCTCTTCCGAGATGCCCTGCTCTCCTGCCACGTCCCTCCTCCTCTTCTTTTCTTCTTTCTTCTTCCCATCTTGCCTTGACCTCTCACCACTCTCAACCCTCTCGTTTTCGTCCATTTCCTTTAGCTTAGAAACTGAATGAACTCTGACCCATCGCCCGTTCGTCACCTCCAACCTCAGACCTCTTATTCGGGCCTTTAGCCCCTGGTTCCTCGCTCTCCAAAGGTGCCTATTCAAGATCTTCGCGTTTTCACTTCCTTCTCTTCCCATGTCTCCTTTCACCCCTATTTTCCGCCCTTGTAAATTCTTGCTGTTTCTTAACACAGAATCTGCCATTAGGGTTGAGAACAATGTAACCCTAATTGGCCTCCGACCTTTGATTCTACCAACTCTCTCTACATCATCAATGTCTACCTCACTAAAGTTTACCTTCATAACATCACGTATAGCTTCCACCACCTTAAATATCAGCTCAATCTTGCTCTCTCTCGCCCCTTCCTCAATTCCATATAAAAATATGGCTTTTTTCAATCTCTCCTGCCTGTACCCCTCCGCTTCTTTCTTCATCTTCATCACCTCGTCTTTCAGATGCTTCACTTCCCCTCTCAATAACTCGATTTCTTTCTCGTTATTGACCACTCTCCTGCTCGATTCCTCTGTCTTCGTTTCAAGCCATTTCTTCATGTTCCCTATCTCCCTTCTCTGCTCCTCCATCATGTCCTTTATTTCCTGCACCTTATCCCATTGACACTTTTCCTGCATCACTTCACTTACAACCACCCTGAGTGCGGCCAAATCCTCTGCGCTAAATTTTCCACTGGTATTTGGGCCTGGGTTCACTTCCACCCCCCCAATAACCAGTAACACTGCTATCACTGTCACCACCAGCACCGCTTCACTCATTTTCAATCCGTCCGTCACCAATCCATTCCTGACCTCCTTCTTCTGCCTTGCCTGCCATTTCCCAATAGCGGCCCGGTACTGTTCAATGCCAACCATGATTACAGCACGCACTTCGCTACGCAACCTCTCTCCTCGACTGCTCGAGCTAGACTGTGTATTATAAATGAAATACTACAATATTGTAGATTGAAACACAACAATAAACAACATGATTTCTAGATAGAATTGTTAATGCGATGTGTGCAGTAACAGAGCTCTCTCCAGCGGATTGACCTGAAAACTACTGATTCGGTGCCATAAGAGCACGTGTATTATTATATTTTTGCTAGTTGTTTTACGTAGCACCGACACAGATAGGTCTTACGGCGACGAAGCACGTGTATTTGTGTGTGAAGTTTTTGGTGTTATTTATGCGTTTTCAGTAAGGTGACGTAATTAAATAGTAGCGTGTGTCATTCCTTGATATCTCCTCTCAACATGAGGGGAAAGGTATGTGCTGTGTTTGGCTGCAGTAACTATGAAGTAGAGAAGAATGAGCGGTCTTTCTTCCGTTTCTCTCGTGACAAGAAAATGTAAGTAATATTGAGTTTGCATATATATTGTTCCAGTAACAATGAGATTTTTATAGTACTTCATAATCTTCTGACCTGCTCGACCCATATTTTAACTGGCTTAAAATATAATACGCATATTTTATTGTATAGTGTAACAATTAACCTTCAATACCGATGTGTTGTCGTAGGTGTGTTCTGTGGGTTTGATTTGATTCAGGAAAATACATATGCATATGAGTGTGGCTGGTTGTGTTCCAAGTTACCCCATTTGGAATACCGTAATGCGTTGTCAAGCACTGGAGAAAATATGGGTGATTTAAGAAATGTACATATTTTGTTGAAACAACATGATGATGCAAATTTGCTTTACCCTAATGTAATTGCATTATGGCAAGTATTGCTTATAGGGAAAGTTTGAATGTTTTTGAGACAAAATTTATAAACTTTCTTTCTGTTAGTATGTTTCAAGTTAAAGGAAAATTGTCCAGTTCTTAAATGTAAATTCATCGAATCATGTGTGTAAGGAATGCGACGATATTTCTGTTGACAATTGTTTTAATATGATGACACAATGCTTTTAAATGAGAAAAAAGAAAAATCTAGCCGTGAACGTTCAGGCAGGAATTCTAAAGCTAGAAAAGTAATGCATAAATGAAAGTTCAAGCCCTTTCACAACAGTCCATTTCACATATTGATTACATGTCTAATGTCAGTCTTTAAATAATAACATGTTGAATAATTCTTCATTCATTTATCCAGAATTGGTCTAGCAACTTTAATGTCAATATCTTAGTAACACTTTCTTTCTAGACGTAATTTATTTATCTATTTCCGTATGTACATTTCCATTGATATTTGAATTTAGCGCGAATTTTCAGGTCAAGCCATTAGGAGCGCCACTTGCGATTTGTCTCCAATTTTAACAAGGCTAAATCCGGAAGTGTCGCGTATTTGCCCATCACTACTTGAAACTAAAGCTCACACACCGAACTTAACCGAAGTTGTCCGATTATTTTCTTACAGCGCTATGTGGCGAAATATGAAACTATTGCTCCCTCAGGAGCTAGACCAAAGGGGATAGAATAGTGAGCTAGACTCTTGTGCATTTCCCGGCCTTGTGTATCTCGTAGGCAACGACTGTTGCCCTGTTGGGAGGTGCTCTGTGTATGGTTCCACGTTCGACAAGGGCTGGTGTTGGGAGTAACGGTGGGAAGCCGCCGTTCGGCACGACAGTTGTGTGGTGGTAATATCGTGCGGCTTGTTGGTTACTGGAGTTCTCGAGTGTGTGTAGTGAGAGTATAGTGCGCCATGGCTGCCTCCAGTGCGGGGCTTATGCCCCTCACAGGCGATCAGTTAATAGTGGATAAAGAAATCGAAGTGCATATGGATGATGAATCCATTGATAGTGGGTCTTCAGAATCTGCTGCTCTAAACCAAACCAAATCAACCACCAGTATTCAACCAGGACATTAAATAAGGAACTTTCTTCTGATCAACAGCTTGATCAGCGTAGTGCGGCACCCCATTCGAACACTATACCTGAGTATTATAATAAGTTTCATTATGGTCCTTAAATCGTATTCGTGGAATCAACCGTGGACAAACATATAGGCCAATTACACCCTATGACTCTCGGACGAAGGTTTAATGAACAGAATTTAAACGTAAAATCGCTGCAACGAAAAGGCAGAAATCGTATTCAAGTTACATTTCACACAGCAGTTCAAGCTAATGCCTTCTTACCTAATCCAATGTTAGAGACGCTGAAAGTCAAAGCAAACATCCCCTCTTCTAATGTTCTCCGTGTAGGTATCTTACGCGGGGTTGATAAAAACCTCTCAGACGATGAAATCCTCCAAAAACTAGAAATGATAGTACCTATTAAAACAGTCCAACGACTTGACCGAAAAGTCGCACAAAACGACACAACTGTGTATCTACCTACAGGATCAATCAAGGTCATATTTCGTGCACAAACTTTACCACGACTAGTGGCCTTGAACAAAGTGTATTTAGACGTAGAGCCCTTTATCTTTGCACCTATCAGATGTAGGAAGTGTCAAAGATATGGACATATGGAAAAACATTGTAAGGCACAAAATCATAGATGTGGTAAATGCTCACAACAGCATGCCACTAATCAATGTACGGAACAATTCATCAAGTGCATATTGTAAAAGGGATCATTTGACAGGATCTTCAGAGTGTCCGGAACAAAAATATCAAGTTCAACTGAAAAAAATCATGAGTACAGAATATTTCATTTGCTGAAGCAAAAGCCAAAGTAGCACTTCCAGTTTATTACCCGGAACAAAACCCTACACATTTACCTCCGCTATCTCAGGAGATTACTCCGCCTCCTACAGAAAATCCGAGAAAAGGGAAGTTTACATAGGTAATAATGCATTCCCAGCCTCCTGCGCCAGCGCCAGGATACGATAAAAGGGGTTATATATCAATCATTCGTATTGAAAATACCCCTATAGAACAACTTCCTTCTCAACCTAGTACGTCATCAGCAAATTTGACAGTGCAACCTACTACATCCACCTCACAAAATCGAGTTAACAGAGATATGACGGCCTCACAGGCCCCAATATTCCACCATATGAAAGAACATCTTCAAAAAGAAATCCAGCGCATAATTATATTGTTAATTCAATCTTTAGGAAATGGGCCCCAACTCACTCACGTAATATACAAATTCCAGGATCAAGTAGCTAACATTTTAACCGTTTATGATCAACATTCTTCAAAGGAATGTTAGGAGTGCAATTCCAAAAAAACATGAATGACCATTGCTTATTCAAGAATCCCAGGCCCATCTTATTATGATGCAAGTAACTTGGTTTAAACCTAATTCTCGTTTTACCATACCGGGTTATCATATTCTAAGACAAGATGGAGATGGTTACGCGGGATTAGCTACATGTATCCATAATTCATTTAGCTATAGGCCCTTAACAATTAATAATCAGATTCCTCAAACTTATGTCGTAGGTTTCATTTGTAATAATATTTACTTTTATTAATCTATACTGTCCTCCAGATGTCTATATTACAAAATGCCAATGGTCACATTTTTTCGCAATTTGATCAATTTCCAAACGTCTTCGTATTCGGCGACTTCAGTTGTCACCATACAGAATGGGGAAGTATATCTGATACTCCAAAGGGTTTAAATTTGCTTTACACGTCTCATCAACATAACTTTACAATAATTAATGACGGTTCCCCAACTCGACTCTCCTATCTGTGTCGGTACGACGTAAAGCCCCTAGCAAAGAAAACCTCGACTCCCTTCACCAGGTTCCCCTCCTAGTGCCGTGGATTTAACGCTATGCCATATACTCATGGTACCATACACTACATGGCACACGTTACCTGATACTCATATGAGCGATCATTTTCCAATAATCATCACTTATGGTTTTGGTAAATCCCTAATAACGAAACAAACGACAGATCAAGTAATATATGTTCCTTTAAAAATTTTAATATTCATACATATAGCGAATACCTCAATCATGTATAACTACGTGAACGCGGTCGTATCCTACGATCACATTTTCCACACTTCTCACATTTCTGACGCAATATTTAAATACGTATCACCCATGTGGCCGGCCCTGTGGTGTAGGGGTGTAGGGGTGGCGTGCCTGCCCCTTGCCCGGAGGCCCCGGGTTCGATTCCCGGTCAGGTCAGGGATTTTTACCTGGACCTGAGGGCTGGTTCGAGGTCAACAGAGCCTACGTGATTAGAATTGAGGAGCTAACTGACGGTGAGATAGCGGCCTCGGTCTAGTAAGCCAAGAATACCGGCCGAGATGATTCGTCGTGCTGACTACACGACACCTCGCAATCTGCAGGCCTTCGGGCTGAGCAGCGGTCGCTTGTTAGGCCAAGGCCCTTCAAGGGCTTTAGTGCCTTTGGGGGGGAGTTTATCACCATGTAAACCAATCATTTCAACTTCACCACTAACATCTCAAACAATTAAATGGTGGGATAAGGAATGCCACGAACTAATCTCTCGTCGTAAAATATTGTTCCAAATTTATCGACAATCAATGACTCAAACTAATTATACAAAATTAAAACGACATATTGCTAAAACCAAACTCATTTTAATACTAAAAAGCGAAATGCCTGGAAGACTTTTCTATCATCATTAACTTCACATATCCCTGCATCTCATTTATGGAACGCTATACGCATGATAACAAGAAATTTTCAACATCAGTCCCAGTATCATTTTTCAAGAGCCGTACTCGATTCCTTTCTTCAGTCGCTTACCCCTGATTATACGCTACCCCCATTTATTTTACCAGCAAACGCACCTCATCGTTATTTCTCCAACTTAACACAACCAATAACTTTAAACGAACTCCAACCTGTTATATCAACGACAAATAGCTCTTCTCCTGGACCAGACTCCATAACATATAATATGATCAGTTTACTTCCTTCACAAGCTCAAATTCTTCTTCTCCATTGCTTTAATGATATTTTACACACAGTACTCATCCCCGTACACTGTAACAATTTTATGTAACACCTATACTAATACCTCATAAATTACCGGATATTCCAGAACATTTTCTCGGGATAGTGCTGAGTTCGTGTATACGTAAAACTTTCTGTAAAATTTTACTTCGACGATTAATATGGGTGTTAGATTACTACAATCTTCATCCTAAGTACCAATTCGCCTTTATAAAAGGGCGCAATACCCAATACCCCCCCATTAATATATTAATCATTGACATTTTTTAGCCCGGTGGAGACAGCAGACTACCATAGCCATATTCCTAGACATAAAAGGTGCTTATGAAGACATAAAAGGTGCTTATGAACCTGTATTGCTACATATTTTATGGGGAAAATTATCCATGAACGGTTTTCCTTTTAAATTCATTTCCATTTTATATCAATTATTTACTAATCGCACATTAACACTAAAATCCGCCCACTACCAGATTTCGAGTCGCCAGACTTCTCATGGCTTGCCTCAGGGCGCAATATTAAGTGGAATATTATTTGCCTTATACATGAGCGAATTAGAAACAATAATAACACCATTAACTCGAGTATTGGTATTTGCAGACGATTTTGTGATATACCTACTTTTGGCATAAAAACATCGATGAATGTCGACAAACGATTTCACATGTTATGAGCAAGGTATTGCAGTGGCTAAATATTCATGGTCTACAACTTTCGATCTCAAAGTGTGCAGCAATGATATTTACACATAAACGAACATTTGATAATAGTCCCATTTGTTTTGACGGATTTAGCATTCCTTTTACTAATCAGCACACATACTTAGGTAGCCTATACGTCTTGATCGTAACCTCAATTGGAAATCTCATATTCACACCTTACGTAGAAAAGCAGAAGGTTACCTTAAAATTCTACAAACAGTTATCAGGCGTAAATGGGGAGCAGAACTATCAACAGCATTAATGCTTTACCGGGCTACTATACGCTCCTATTTGGATTATAGTGTGTATATAATTGATATAGCACCTAAAACTACTTTATCACAACTCGATATAATACAACACCAAGCATTAAGACCTTGTATAGGTGCTCTTAAAACTACCCCCACAAATGCACTGCTAGTCGAAACCAGTGAATACCGTCTCTTCATTGGACGTTTAATGTTGGCAAAAAAATTCTGAAACACCTAACTCGATCAAATTCCATTATTATACCTAAACTTCAACTTCTTTACGAATATTATCAACAATGCCCTCCAAAAAAACGGTAGATACCCAGCGATATATCTGGCTTACGCAGAGTTGCATATTCTTCGCTGCTCTGTACTAAAAACACCACAATTAATCATGCACGCATATTCATACGAAAACCTTAATTTTAAACATCAGATTGTTATTCAATCTTCCTCTTTATCACCTCACCCCTCACAAAGTACCGCATCAATTATGCCAACAGTAAGGAAACTTAAAATATCATCAAGTAGAAACGACGTAAATATATATACGGATGGAGCGAAGTCCCAGCATGGGGTAGGAGCAGCATTCTTTGATTCCAATACACGCACAAGTTTTCAGTATCACTTACCGAATAATATAACTATCTTCACGGCTGAACTCTTTGCAATTCGACAAGCTCTATCATATGTGCAACAACATGCGTTTCCGAAAGTAAACATTTTTACGGATTCCCAAAGTGTTCTCCACGGTCTGCATACCCCCACGCAGTCCTACAATGGATATTTATATGAGGTTAAACAAATGCTGTATCAACTCGAATACTCCGGAGCCTATATTACTTTAATATGGATCAAAGGTCATTCTGCACATCAAGGTAATGATCAAGCTGATCTAGCCGCTAAAGAAGCAAGTAACTCCGAATCAGATCCCCTTCAAATCAAAGTGCCTAATACAGATTATTTTCCAATTTTCAAACATGAAGCTCGTCAATCTTGGCAACATTTATGGCAACGCTCGGCAAGTACCAAAGGGAAATTTTTTTTATCAGTTGCAACCCTATATTCCTACAAAACCATGGTACTTAAACGGATCCTATACTCGACGTCACACAATTAATATCATACGATTAAGTTTTAACCATGCATTAACGCCTGACTACAAATACCCATTTAACATTTCGCCCATGAAAATTCCACTAAACAACCGAATTACACCACTCAATACTCGTCATTGAAAACAGTTAAGAACAAAATTAAAAACGACAACCTTATCGTCACGAAAGCGGATAAAGGTAACACAACAGTCATAATGAAGATGACGAATACATAGAAATAAACAATAGAATTTATCAACAACAACGGTATTCAAGAATTGCAACGCGACCCTACAAATAAATTTCAAAAGCAAATAAAACAAGCTAACAAGGAAACAGACTTAATTTCCACAAAACAAGAAAAATAAAGTCTCACCATCAAAAATCCTAAACTCCCCACACTAAGAGCCCTGCCCAAAATATACAAAGAACTGTGTCCCATTAGACCAATAGTAAATTTTAAAGATGCGCCAAGTTACAATTTAAGCAAACAACTGAATATCATTCTAAAATAGAAAATTTCACTTAAAGGAGACAGATCTATTAAAAACAGCCTAGAAATAATTAAGGAATTAAATAAACTTAAAATAACAGAGAGCACAAGTATGATATCCTTTGACATCACTAACATGTACACCAACATACCAATAGATGAATCCATTAAAATTATCGAAAACATTCTTAAAGAAAACACCTCTCTACCAGGGGCGGTTTCTCCATAAGGTTGCAGGTTTGCGCTACCCCCATTAAATTTTTATGTTTATTTTAGGTAAACTTTTATCATTTGGATTACTCAACTACTGTATTTTTATTCAGCAAGACAAACCTTTCAAGAGCTTGAAAGAGCAAATATTGACTACAGGGTACTTAACAAGCCGCTACTCTTAGATGTTCACTGCAGGAGTCGAAAAGTTTGCAGCGAGAAGTCAACCTGAGGTAGGATGAAATTTGGGCTGCTCGAGGGGTGCGCGGGGCTGCTAGAAGTGTGCTTTTAGGCTGCTAGAGGGGTGCGCGGGGAGAGGAAAAGATAGGCGTGGCTTCTTATACATTGCTTAAATCAGTGGCGGCTCGTGAAAAAATCAGCCTACGTGCTACAAGAAAACCACTGAATAAGCTTTATTTAAGTCTGCATATTGCCATGATGACCAACATAATTCAAACCTGTTAATAATAATAATAATAATATTAATAATAATAATAATAATAATAATAATAATAATAATAAAGCTTTTCTCACAATTTATAACTCAGAACAAACAAGAACAAAATTACATTGTAATGCAGGAAAACATTTAGGGCCAGTCAAAGATTCTTTGACTCACCAACGAATTCCTTATTTTTGATTCCAAAAGGAAGATGGATATTTTAATAAGCATTGGTTGGTTTCCTTAATAACAACATTATCATTGCGATAGATTGCCTCCACTTACGCTTTACTTTCGAGACTGACGTTGCTTTCAATCCCAGGCGATACTAATCTCTAGTGGCAGAATCGCTAACCACTTACCACGTTCAACATCAGGGTAGCAGGAAACATCGTGCAGTTCTACCCCCCTTGCGGGAGAAAAAGTAACTATTGACGGGATCAGTGAAAGTTGAGCCCGGTTTATGGTATAGTCCACCGGCTACGGCGTGTGTTGCAAGCTTGGCTGCGCCTGCGTATTGCTTCCTTCAGGCTACAAGCCAGAGCTCATTTCAGATGAGCACGGACTAAGTTTCCCGGGAGAAGAGAGCTAGGTGTTCAACAGATCTTGTCCTGATTTTCACCAAACACAAATTCATACCGCACTCAAAACAAAGAAAAGGCACCAGGATAATTGTACTGTACATAAATAATTCCGTACAGTTCCAAGCTACGTGCTGGAGCCCGGTAGCACGTATTGACCGGCCGCCACTGGCTTAAATGGAGGTTTATCAACCTGGCTCCTCCTACCACGGCCGACTGGATCCCTCGCTGCGCTAAGGAGCTACCTAGAGCGACGCATCAAATCGGCCGTGCTCCTACGTAACCAACTACTAGCGAAGTCGCTAGAGACCGTTGCTGCTCAATGTGAGATTCTGTTATAGAACAGGAGTGTCATCTAGCGACACCAGATGGAAGTTCATCTGCTGGATCACGGCCGGTTGGATCCCTTGCTGCGCTCGGTAAGGAGCTAGTTGGAGCTATTCGTCCTGGCTAGAGCTACGCATCAAGTCGGCCGTGGCTGGATATATAACTAATGTCTCTAAATTTGATAATAAAAACCGCCATTTCTTTCAGTATAGTCGTGAGCTTTGTTATGTGCGTACAAGCTAAGTAGCTTATTGATTTCATTGTGTAAACATTCGTGTCAGCATGTCTGTTTTTATTATTGTGCGTTTTTATCAGTTAGTGGTATTTTGCCAGATCATGAATTCGGTGCAGTCTTTAATGTCTGGGCCGTTTCCGCAACGGACTGCTGAGGAACAATCCGAGGTGAAACGAATGGGAAGGCCCACGCGACGTTTAATTTCGAAACCAGATACGTTACAAAAGGATATTTTTTTCAATACCGGAATTAGGCTACCTCAAAGTGTTTCATTTCAGTATGGTAAAAGAGTTTTTAAATGAAAAAATGTTAATGCGTTATAGTAATATTCCTGAAAATATAAATATAAAATGTTTGTTTTATTTTTAATAATAAAAAGGTATTGTTGATGTATCTAGATTTGAAAATTAGCCTGTAATCATATTATATCATTGGTAAAAACTGTGCACCACTGAACTTTTAAACCACCAGCCGCCACTGCTCTCTACAAGAAACCAAAGAAATTATTAACCTTCTTAGAACAACACTACACCAAAATTGCTTTGCATTTAACGACAAAATCTATTGCCAAAAGGAAGGGTTAGCCATGGGCTCACCGTTATCAGGTATAATAGCAAACATTTTTCTGAATAACTTCGAAAACATCTTCTTAATGGGCCAGCTTTCAAAAGGAATCTTACATTGGAGCATATTCGTAGATGACGTCATATGCATATATGATAATGACATCACTAATGCAGACCAGTTATTAAACACTCTAAATTCTTTACACAAATCCATCAGCTTCACAATGGAGCCAGAAAATAACAAGAAAATAAACTATTTAGACATCACAATCAACAGGAATAATGACAACCTATCTTACAAAGTATACAGAAAGCCCACTCAGACGTCCCACACTATTGACAACAACTCGAACTACCCATACACACACAAAATAGCAGGACTGAATACAATGATACATAGAGCTATTTCCATACCAATGAGCACAACAGATTTCAATGAAGAGATGCAAATCATTAAACAAATCGCGAAAGAAAACAACCATCCCCCAGGCACAGTAGATAAACTATTACATAAACATAAGAAAAGTCGCCGGGAAAGCACCACACACGACAAAGAAAACTACGTGGTTCTCAACTATGTTAACAATAACACATATAAAGTACGGTAGCTAACCTTTTCAAGAAACAAGGTTTAAAAGTAGCTTTTCGAACGAATAACACACTACAGAGGCAATTCAGCAGGTGCAACCTAAACAGAAATGATCCCTTCTCAAAGTCAGGAGTGTATGAACTCAAGTGCCAAGAACCTAACTGTAACGCCACATACATAGGTCAAACAAAACGTAATTTCCATACAAGATACAAAGAACACAGATATAATCGGCAGTCAGCCTTCGGGGAGCACATCTACGACTGTTCACACCATTTCACAGACATCAACACTGATCTAAAAATTCTACACTTTGAAAATAAAAGTAAATCTTTGAATATAAAAGAAGCAATAGAAATTTACGTCGCAAAAATGCTAATACCAATAACCTGAATGAGCATACACATTTCAATAATTTCCCCCTATTCGCTCTACTCACATAATATCTGACAACACCTACTCATTAAATTGCTTCTATCGTAATAATAATAATAATAATAATAATAATAATAATAATAATAATAATAATAATAATAATAATAATAATAATAATAATAATAATAATAATAATTGCACCGGGCGGTACACCTCCACGCCGCTAATTCAAATATTGCGCCAGTTGAAACTCCTCTACGGGAGAAAGCCTGAACTTTAACAAACTGAATTAACTCAACTCTCGAGCTCCCACTCATATTGTTTTGAGGCGACTACGTTTTCATAACCGATTTTCTTCTTTTCTCAATGTAATAAAGTTTTTTTATACGAGTCACCTCCTTAGTACGGTACCGGTATGGGATTAGCCCTTGTGTAAGCGGCCTAGTGCCAAGTAGGTTTTAAAAGTGTATTAGGAGTGCAAGCTACGCCTCCAGTCAATTTGGTATTTTGGGCCATGTAATTAACCTGTTCCTTTTCTGAGTAGGCCCAGTAGGTTGGGTACATGATACTCCTGTGTAAATTTGTAAGTTGGCCTGCAGGCAAGTGATTGTAAAAGTCGAGGATGCCTTAAATAGGCGTAACTGGGAGCCGGTTCGCATCACAGCAATTGATAAATGACTATAAACTATTATGTAATCAGGTAACTAAGCTTAAAAGACAGTTGGAAAATGCATATTTCATAAATAGATTAAGTAATGCCAAAAACAATCCTTGGAAAATTGTCAATGAAATCTTAACATCAAATTTTAACAAAAACAGGAATTTCCAGCTCAAAGTTCAAGATGATATTGTGACTCATCCAGTAGAAATATCAAAATTATTTAATGACCATTTTATTAATATAGGAAGAAAGTTAGCTACCAATACTCCTACCCACAAATCACCTAATATTGGAAATGGGCCAAGTAATTCATTGTTTTTGAAACCTACTAAGTTGCGGAAATAATAAGAAAATTTAAAAATAGCAGCTGTAGTGATGTGTACGGTATTAGCAATAACCTACTTAAGAGTCTAGCTGTGCATTTAATTCCGTGCATTACAAGGTTACCGGTAATCAACAAATCGTTAAGTGAAGGTACTGTTCCACGTGAGTTAAAAAATGCCAAGGTCATTCCTGTGCATAAAGGGTCTGATAAATTCGATCTTAATAACTACAGACCTATATCAGTCCTTCCCATTGTGTCAAAAATCCCAGAGATAGTGGTCAAAGATAGGCTATTAAAATACCTACAATGTAATGACTATTTTTATCCATACCAGTACGGATTTTTGCCTAACTCTAGTACCTACAATGCTGTGGAAGACATTATTATTAAGTTACAGGAGTCCTTAGACTCATGTATGGTAGCATCAGGCCTTTTTATAGATCTTCAGAAAGCATTTGACACAGTTGACCATAACATTTTGTTACTGAAGTTGGAAGCAGCAGGGGTTAGAGGTTTAGCACTTAACTGTTTTACAGATTATCTTAGAGACAGGGTACAGTTCGTTAGTTGTATGGGAGCAGAAAGCACGTTGCAGACTATAACAACTTGGTGTGCCTCAAGGTTCTGTTCTAGCACCAATATTATTTCTTGTATTTGTCAATGATATTGGTAACTTGCCGCTGTTCGGCAAATTGTCATTATTTGCTGATGACACAAATATTTTCTACACAGGGAATTGTATATATAATCTTGAAGAAAAGATGCAAAATGACATATCTTTAATTCAGACCTGGCTTACTACCAACCGACTAAGAATTAATCATAATAAAACTAACTATATCATATTTCACAAACCATTATGTACATTTCCTCTGGACATCAACGTAAGTTTCTATGACCAAGTGGTACCTCGTGTTCAATCAACCAAATTTCTAGGACTTAACATAGATGAGTCGCTAACTTCGGAGAATCACATCACAATGCTGTATGATAGAACAACTCCTGCTATTAGTGTACTCAGCCGATTAAAATACAAAGTTTCTCGTGGACTGTTGAGAATTTATCATGCACTAATTGAAAGCCACCTGAATTATATGATTCATATCTGGGCATGTTGCAGTAAAGAACAATTTGAAAAGATCAGTATCTTACAGAAAAGAGCACTGAAAATACTCTTCAACTTACCCACCTTAACACCAACCATACAGGTCTACCAATATTGTAATGTGCTGTCACTAGATGGTCTTCGTAAAAGAAGCTTCAGCTATTATGTTGTATAAATTGAAAAATGGACAAACTCATTCGAACACACTTTGCAACTTGAATTCCGACATACATTCATACAGTACAAGAGGATCTACTAAAATTCACTGTAAATCATCAAAGTCTACTAAGTATGGCACTAATTATTTATGGCATTTCTCTGTAAAGTTTTTCAATAGCCTTCCCGGGCATATTCGAGAAGCCGCTAACTTACCCATCTTTAAAACCAAGCTTGTTAATTTTCTAAAAGTAAAAATGCCAAGCCTATAGAGTACTGATTTAGTATACTATATCACTGCTGTCCATATTTGGTTTCTATCACTAGGATACCTTAATATTATTATTATTATTATTATTCATTGTACAGTATATTATACTTTTGTCCTAGAAGCTGATGTTCTAAAATCTCATCTTTGTTGCGAAATGTAATTAATATTATAATTATTCATTGTACAGTATATTATATTTTTGTCCTAGAAGCTGATGTTCTCATCTTTGTTGCCAAATATAATTATTTGTACTGCACCATTATGAGCCTTTGCTTAGGTGCCTCTTTTGAAATAAAAAGAAAAAAATGTACTACCCCATTTTCGTTAATACCTCCCCAGTAATTTGATCACTTCCTGCTGCTTTTCCTTGCTGAAGCAGTTGGATTTCTCTGAAAATATCTTCATTTGTGAATGAGAAGCTTCTTGTTTCCCTCTGTGTCTCTCCCTCTCTATCTTCTGTTTCGGTTTCCGACTCCTGACAAGCATCTACTGAATCTCTGAATTCCCTACTAAATAGGTTTGCTTTTTCAGTATCTGTTAAATAGTGTTCACCCCCTTCTCCCACCATTGTAGGAATTTGGATTCCTTTTCCTTTTTGATTCCTGATATATGAATACAGCTTTTTCCATTTCCCTTTGTGGTCATTGAAGTATGCCATTCATATAATTCTCTTTTGCTTCCTTTTTCACTCTATTCAGTTTCCTCATTAGGTGTTTTCTAGTTTCTCTACTCTCCCTACCCTCTTTGATTTTCCTGTTTAGTATTCTACAGTTTCTTTTTAATTTTCTTATTTCCCTTGTATAATAAACAGGGTATGAGGTCATTTTACCCTTCTTAACAGGTAAAAATCTCTTCTCTCCTTCCCAAATGATTCCTTTAAATTTATCCCAAAGTATATCCACATTACTCCCTTCACTTATCCAACAACTGAATTGTGATTTAAGGTAAGTCCCAAATTCATCAACTTTAGTTTTTCTGTACAATTTCTTGTCTTGTGTAACCCTCTTATTAAGCCTTTTTGGTACGAGTCCTACATCCATTATTACAGCCTTATGGTCTCCTATTCCTTCAATTACCTCAGTTTTATCAACAATTTCCCATGGTTTAACCAAGAATACATCTAGTAAGTTATTGAGACGAGTCGGTCCTTGTACTACTTGTGTAAATCCTCCCTCCCAAATTAACTTATTTGCCAGTTTCTGTTCATAGGCTTCACTTGCAGCTCCATTCCATTCAACTTCAGGCAAATTTAGATCTCCCCCAATTATTACCATATCATTATTATTGTTTTTATGAGTATAATCTATTATTTTCTCAAATATTTCCATGTCTCTTTCCTCTCTTCCAGGCCTGTATATTCCTATAATTCCCACCTCTTTCATATTATCACAAACTAATTTTATCCCTAATATTTCATTCCTTTTATCGGTAAACCATTCATGTGAACAATATGTTTCCTTCACCAGAGTAAAGTCCGACTCGTTGGCTGAACGGTCAGCGTCCTGGCCTTCGGTTCAGAGGGTCCCGGGTTCGATTCCCGGCCGGGTCGGGGATTTTAACCTTAATTGGTTAATTCCAATGGCACGGGGGCTGGGTGTATGTGCTGTCTTCATCATCATTTCATCCTCATCACGACGCGCAGGTCACCTACGGGTGTCGAATAGAAAGACCTGCACCTGGCGAGCCGAACTTGTCTTCGGACACTCCCGGCACTAAAAGCCATACGCCATTTCATTTTTTTTTACCAGAGTAAACACCCCCCCCTCCCTTTTTATCTCCTCGGTCTCTACGATAGACTGTGTACCCTTCTGGAAATACTTCCCTATTACCAACCCCTTCTCTCAAACACGATACCACTCCTATCACCACATCAGTCTCATAAGATTCCATCAATGTCCCAAATTTTAATTGTTTATTTACTACACTTTGACAGTTTACCAAGAGTAATCTCAGACCCCCTTCCTCCCTAAAACTTGACTGTTGCAATTGGGTAACTTGAAATTCCTTACTTTCCTGAGTTTCATTTTCTAGTTGACTGAGCCAGCTTGAAGTACAGCTGGCTCTTTCTACTAGTTTTCCTGGTCAGTATTATAACTCAAGGGAGTTGCCTGTTTTACAGTACATATCTTAAGATTAATAAAATCTAGAACAGTACGGTATTTGCTATCTTTTGTTTACCTGAATTGTTTAGATGGAGGCCATGTTTTGTATAACAGTATCTCTCAAAACTGCTGCATTCAATAACCTGAGTATTCCGAAAATGTTTACAAATTTAACAATATCTGTATTGCCCTTGTCCACTTCAAAGTTCACACACGAGTCCCTACTCAAATCATGCCTGTGGGGCACATTCACTACAAAGACGTTAGTGTGGGTCAGCATCCCTAGTGTATGTTTAAGGTGTGATCTTACATTCTTGGCGTCGTCGTGAGCTACGTCGTTCATCCCACCGATGATAAGCACTGCATCGCCGCTCCCGAAGTACCTAGTTGCTTCTTCTACGTTTTCCAGGACACTGCTGATAGAAGCTCCTGGATATATTTCTCCGGTTGCTGCTATATTCTCGTCGTTTATCACACCCGCAATTCCCCTTCCTTGGCTATCACCAAACACAGCTATGTTTGCTGATTTAGGCCTAACTGGGTCTTGAATCTGAAATCTAGGCCTAAATTTTAACCTCGGCACGGCAACGGCAGCGGATCGCGATGATTTGGTTTCACGCACGCAATCACTTTCTTCCAGAATTAAATTATTTAGGGCAGAAAACCTATTTATGATGTTTATTTCCGGAAATTCAGTTGTAGATTTCTTCTTAGCCGGCCATCCATGAACTACTTGACACCACGTGCTCGAGTTTGTTACTGGTACAGACGTGCACATTAATGGCGTCCCGACATAAACAACCAACACTGCCCCACTCCAGTACTGAAAAGGAGGGGAGAGAGTGAGGGGGTAGTGTTGAAGGCCACTCCAGTACAAAACAAGAGGGAAGTGGGTGAAGGGGTAGTGCCGAAGGTACGATGACCCACCTTCTCGCTTAACGCATTGCTGCATGTAGACAGCGCACTACAAGACTTTGTTGTGTTTGAAATGGGCACAGTGGCAGATGTATTGAAGTACAGCATTAGGTAACCTACTCTGATAATTACAGTATCAAGGGGTAAAGGAGGTTTTTAACCGAAAAGTATTTTATACTAGTCAGGAATATTTTGTAGCTGCGTTATATCGGGTTCTAATTTGAAAAGACCTTTTAGTGGTTCGTAACTTTGTTCTGGGCTTTACTGAAGTTATATCATCATAATTTACCACCTCTATTCTATAAACAGAAAATTAATATACTAAAATAAGATATTGATGTACCGGTATAACTGCTTTCTTTATAAAAATAACTGAAGATACATTTTACTTCTTGAGCAATAAGAAAATACATCTGAAAATAATTTAATATAATTCAAATTCAATTTCCATAAAATAAAATTTAAAGTCGTGTCTTAAAATATACAACAAAAATGCTATTACTGCGACAACTCAACATAATTAATTATTATAAAATTTACACATTTTTACAGAAATATCTTATAAAAATATGAACGTATCGCATCTTCCTCGAAAATATATAAATAAAATAAACGTACGGTAAAATAATAAACATAACGCACTGTCTGTGGATACATAATTTCAAAAAAAAGGAAAAATGGAAATTAACTACTTGTGAAATGGGTATTAAATAACTAAAGAGTTGTGTCAAATACTGACTTTACAACAAGTGTAAGTGACGGGTTCCTCTTCCCTCCCAGAAGTAATAATCCGCACATGCCCCACTCCTGTTTATCACTTGCTCTAGCCACTTGAAAATTGAATCTATTAATGTTGGAAAAAACTGGTTCATTCCTTAGATTCGCCCAAACTCGATGGCAGTGCATTAACAGAGCCGCTCTTCTCCTGTCCTATGCGACTCGTTGGCTGAACGGTCAGCGTACTGTCCTTCTGTTCAGAGGGTCACGGATTCGATTCCCAGCCGGGTCGGGGATTTTAACTTTCATTGGTTAATTCCAATCGCCCGGGGGCTGGGTATTTGTGCTGTCACCAACATCCCTGCAACTCACACACCACACATAACACTATCCTCCACCACAATAACACGCAGTTCCCTACACATGGCAGATGCCGCCCACCCTCACCGGAGGGTCTGCCTTACAAGGGCTGCACTCGGCTAGAAATAGCCACACGAAATTATTATTATTCTCCTCTCCTAACCTGGAACCAACATGTTTACCATTCGTGGCCAAACATGATCTATTACATTTAAGTCAGCCTACTTGGGAGGACAGCCAAGCACGTCAACGTCAGAATGCTGTTTGAAGAAAGCTTTGGTTACATACGCAGTGTGAACAGAGCAGTTATCTTGCAAACATCATAACGGGAACCTCTTCTATGTGGTAAACAGCTCGAACATTAGGAAGAACGGCACATTCTAAAATGTCCTGAACCAGCACCACTTATCCACCCCAATAAGCCACATGTGACACGACCCGACTGTTTCGTTACGTGGACAAAGGGCTCTTCATAACGCTTTCGAACTGGACGCCAGCACTTAAGCTGTTTTCCTGGATAGGAGAAAAATACCTTTTCATTCAACCAAATTGTAATTTCCCATTCCTGTCGTGGAGAAACGCGTTCTTGCAGTGCAAAGCCTAGGCGAAATGCTCTGTGGATAGGGAGAAGTCGCCCCTTTTTCGTAGCTCGGCGATTGGGTACCTGCCGCGTGGAGTCGGCGACTCACGGTAGTCCGGCTTACTGGTAATTCCAATGCGGCAATCGCATTATCGATATTTGCAAACGGAGAATTGTCCATAGTTCGAATGATTCCAGCATCATGTTCCGGAGTAGTTCTTCTAGGAGCCTTGCTATGTGTCCTATGATCTAACAATCTTTCTTCATCTCGTTCTTGCCATATTTCTCCCCATCTTTAAACTGTTCTAAGAGTGCATTGTATTTCTTGAGCTATTGCTTGGGAAACCATGTGATCCTCCCACATGTCAATAATACGGCCTCCATTCACCTGTGATAAGATAGGAGCCACCTTACAATGTTACAGTATAATGAAATGTAAGCCGGAATACACGCACTGTGTATTCAGCACTACCTGTCCGCTCCCTTCCCCTCCTTTTCGGTACTGGAGTGGCCTTCAACACTATCCCTTCTCTCTTTCCCCTCCTCAGTACTGGAGTGGGGCAGTGTTGATTGTTTATGTCGGGACACCATTAATGTGGATGCGTGTACCGAAGAATGGTCAGTCCCAAATTCTAGCGATCGCAGTCTTTCTTTTAATTCTTGATTTTCAACTTTAAGAGCCTCATTGTCCTTTTGTAGAATGTTTATAATTTCTAATGCACTTTTGTATTCCTCATCGATTGTTTTCGGTGCTTCATCGTCAACGCCGTTGCCAACTACAACATTCGGAACACACTGCTCACAAATCCAGTCAACATTTTCATTAGTTTTTACGTCTCTAGGGCAATTTCCGCACTTATAATGCCACCATCGATTACATGAATCATACAACATTCTATTTTTCACTAATCTTCGACATTTTCTGCACTTTTCGTCACATTTTACGGTTTACTCGGAGGATAAAACATTACGTCGTCATTACCGGGCGCCATTATAAAAAAAAGTTAATTACGGTATAAGAATACCCGTAGGGGTTTCCTTGCCTGTTCCCCTATTGGGCGCATCCCAGGTGGCGGATAGGGGGGCCGTCCGGACTTGTCTGAAGGGTCTGAGGGAAATAAAATACCCTATCGTGGGCCAAAAACAGGTACTGCCAGAAAACGTCTTTTGAGGCAGTGTGAATGTTACTAGCCCAAGCCAAGGCTTGGAACTGGAAACCTTGCCCACATACCTCCGCATGGGCGATACCGTGGTTCAAGTGTAGTGGGTGCCGGTGATTGAGGTGAAAGCTCACTGCGGTGTGCTGGAACCAACACATCACTTTGCCCTACATAGCCTGAACGAGCCGCGTTGGTAACGGGGTGAACCCAACCTAGGGGGAACCCATGGCTGTGAACTCAGTCATGGTGATGCCAACTGGGAACAACGTGAGTAGGTTAACTGAAGGTGGAACAAACCTGGTTGGGTTTGGGCCAGGGGCGGACTGCTGGATGGACGGCTGAGGGGCGTGGCGCCTGCTACAGAGAGCCTGAGTTGCGGGAGGACAATGTCTGTGGAATGCCTCATCACGGATAGTGAGAACGCCGATCAGGACCCTAGAAGGGGCAAAACCCTATGTCATATGGAACTATGGACATTTCAAATGAACCAGCAGGGCAGACTGAATCCAAATCTGAAGAAAAAACAGAAGAAGCAACAGGAAAGTAGACTTTTGGAGAAAAGGAAACAGGAGATTTCACTGAGAAAGTCCTGAAGATATTGGCATTGAAACTAAATAGGATGCACATAGATAGACCCCCTCGCACAAGTGCCTATTACAAGGAAAAGAAGAAGGCAAGCAAAGAATCCAAGAGAGTGGCTGGGACTTGGATGGAGAAGAAGCCAGGGAACAGAGATCGACGAGACGCTATGCCAATGACTACGCCCAAAATGCCAAGGTCGGAGGAAAGCACGCCCTCAAGTTCGGCTACAAAACCACCCTCCAAGAAACAGAAGGAAGAAAAAGTCATGTCCTCTTCGGAAAGACTATCCTCAGTTAAGGTCTCAATAATACCTAAGACTTTTCCAGATGGAAAACTCAAGGAGCAAGACGTAACTGAATTGTCATCTGCTCTGATAGCACAAATGAAGCCGCTGTCAGACGGATGTCTGCCAGGTTTCCTTGAGTCACCAAGGCTGGAAAGTGGAGCTATAGTACTGATCTGTGCAAATCCAGAAACGAAAAATTGGCTGGAACAGACAGTAGAAGTGGCAAAAGGTACTGAACACGACCAAGATTATCACAAAGTTCCCACCTCCTTTTGACAAGATGAAACTGGAGGATGTTCTTGTCAAAATTAATCAGCATGATACCAAACTTCTAATGCAAGAATGGAGAGTGCTGAATGCCACTTCAATCGACAAGTCAGGAAGGACAATCGTTTTAGCCCTTGGTGAAAGAGACTTTGAAGAGCTCAAAAAGAGAAGCCTTAAGGCTAAGCTTGGACTTGGGGAGATCAAGTTTCAGATCATCAGGGGAAAAACGAAACCCAATGTTGATAAAGATGGTGCTGAAGGTCCTTCAGGCCAATCTTCAGCATAAAAAAGCAGTTATGGCCAATTTCGCCAGGAAGTTCATGTTCGAGGCTATAGACATGGCCCTTATTCAAGAGCCTTGGGTAGTCGACGGCAGAGTAGCAGGACTGGCAGAATCTGGAGGTAGACTGATGTACGATACAACATCGGAAATACCCAGAACATGTCTTCTTGTGAACAGGAAACTAAACTGTCTTATGTTGCAGGAACACTGTTCACAGGACTTAACCGTGGCCAAGATTAAACTTGGAAATTGGGAGGGACCCAGAGAAATAACCATAGGCTCTGCATACCTCCCATATGACTCAACTAATCTGCCCCCATCAGAAGAATTTGAGAACCTAATTTGCAATGCAAAGAGGAAAGGTGAACACCTAGTCCTTGGAGCAGATGCAAATTCACACCATACGGCATGGGGCAGCACGAACTGCAATGGAAGAGGTGAGACTTTACTACAGTTTATTATTGGAACTGAGTTGACTATACTAAACCTAGGAAACAAGCCTACATTTATAAATAAAAATCGTAGGGAGGTAATAGACATTATACTAAGCACTACGCATATTGCAAACGTTATTAAAGACTGGAAGGTGCTGGAGGAACCATCACTGGCAGACAACCAGCACATCCAATTTGCAATAGATGCGAGACTATATGGGATTGAGATGTACAGAGACCCCAAAAAAAAAAAAAAAAAAACGAACTGGGATAGATACAGAGAAGTTCTAGGGAAGGCTGTACAAAAAATTCCATCTAATGTGAGAGGACAGAAAGAATTGGATGAGGCATTTGAACTATTAGAAGAGGCCATTATAGACTCACTCCACAACAGTTGTCCTCTCCAAAAAAAAGAAAGTAAGGTGGTAGAACAACAAACTAGCCTAAATGAAAAAGAGGTTAGGATGTTGTATAGAATCATCTAGAAACGGTATGTGGGATGTATATCATAGGAAACTCACTGAGTATAACCTAGAGATACGGAAAGCAAAAAGAAAATCTTGGAGACTGTTCTGTGAGAAAGTGGAATCACATACTGAAACAGCAAGGCTCCAGAAGGTTCTGAAAGTGGAGACACTGGAGAAACCAGATGGGTCAGTTAATCAGGTGGGGAAGGGGGACACGCTGGAGATACCAATGGTGTGTCACCTTCCTGAGGCTGAGGAGTTGACAGAAGAAGAAACAGTTGGAACAGAGACCGGAGCTCGAAGAACTGACTGGAACTGTGCCAACAGAATAATAAAACATAACCATGTCGACACGTTTCATCCTATAAAGGCTCCAGGGCCACATGAGATACTTCCAATACTCCTACAGGAAGGACGGGAGATACTCGACAATGCCCTGGCGGACCTTTTCAGAGCTATTCTAGCTTTAGGGTACATGCCAAAATCATGGTCTGAAGCTAAAGCGGTATTCATACCTAAGCCTGGAAGGGCAAATTATGCCCATACAAAGCATACAGACCATTACATTTAACCTCCTTCATGGTGAAAAATGGAGAAAATTCTGGATAAATATATCAGAAGAACGGTGCAACTGAATTCAACGTTACATGAAAATCAGTTTGAATTTATACCTGGCAGATCCACTGAGGTAGCACTCCACCAGTTGGTTTGTAAACTAGAGGAAAGCCTAGAATATAAGGAAATTGCACTGGCGGCATTTCTAGATATAGAAGAAGCCTACAGCATTACAACCTATGACTCTATGATCAAAGCATTGGAAAAGAGCAAGGTGAGTAAAACCGCTGTCAATTGGATTAAATCCATGTTAGACAGAAGGAAGATAAAAGCAACCCTGTTTGAAGAAAAGCTGATGGTTAGGGCCACCCGAGGCTGTGGTCAGGGAGGAATTCTTTCGCCTCCGTTGTGAAACCTTGTGGTGAACAAAATCATGTTGTTGTTTGAGTCATCAGTCTATTGACTGGTATGATACAGCTCTCCATGCCACCCTATCCTGTGCTAACCTTTTCATTTCTACGTAACTATTGCATCCTACATCTGCTCTAATCTGCTTGTCATATTCATACCTTGGTCTACCCCTACCGTTCTTACCACCTACACTTCCTTCAAAAACCAACTGAACAAGTCCTCTTTGTCTTAAGACATGTCCTATCATGCTATCTCTTCTTCTCGTCAAATTTAGCCAAATCGATCTCCTCTCACCAATTTGATTCAGTATCTCTTCATTCGTGATTCGATCTATCCATCTCACCTTCAGCATTCTTCTGTAACACCACATTTCAAAAGCTTCTATTCTCTTTCTTTCTGAGCTAGATATCGCCCATGCTCCACTTCCATACAATGCCACACTCCACAGGATAGTCTTCATAAACATCTTTCTAATTCCTATATCAATGTTTGAAGTGAGCAAATTTCTTTTCATAAAAAAGCTCTTCCTTGCTTGTGCTAGTCTGCATTTTATGTCCTCCTTACTTCTGCCATCGTTAGTTATTTTACTACCCAAGTAACAATATTCATCTACTTCCTTTAAGACTTCACTTCCTAATCTAATATTTCCTGCATCATCTGCCTTCATTCAACTGCACTCCATTACTTTTGTTTTGGACTTATTTATTTTCATCTTGTACTGGTTCATGGTGTGGGTTACTGTAGTCACGTCCTAGTTTGTGAACCATGAGCTGAGTGGCCTAGTAAGTGGTCCTGAGAGTCGGGATACCAGTTGCTCTGGAATGGGAGTGGGCATCTCGGACATATTCTGAGTCATGGCCCTCCTTGTGCTCAGGCGGCTAGGACTACACAATTCATAATTCGTTAGAGGAGAGGAGAGAGGAGAGATCCTCACTTGGACTATGTGCAAGTAGGGTAGCATCCTGCTTCATGAATTTACCAAGATCAGAACATTTTAAGCAAGCCTCGGACCTATGGGAGTAACGGAGTTTCACTCCCATTTGAGAGGCGAGGGACTCCTTGGAAACAACTTGGCGAACGAAATGGAATTCGATGGGGAGCTATTGATATTAATGGGGCTTATGGAAGAAAGAAAGTAGAAGTGGCTGAGTCTGCAAAGAGGATGCATCTGGATGTGCTAGGAGTAAGTGATATTTGGGTAAGGGGAGATAACGAGGAAGAGATAGGAGATTATAAAGTGTACTTGACGGGTGTTAGAAAGGGAAGGGCAGAGTATGGGGTAGGGCTCTTTATCAGGGATACCATTGCACGCAACATAGTTTCTGTTAGGCACGTACATGAGCGAATGATGTGGGTAGATTTCGCAGTTGGAGGAATTAGGACAAGAATTGTGGCCGTGTATTCACCATGTGAGGGTTCAGATGAGGATGCAGTTGACAAGTTTTATGAAGCATTGAGTGACATCATGGTCAGGGTCAACAGCAAGTATAGAATAGTGCTAATGGGCAATTTCAATGCGAGAGTTGGGAATAGAACTGAAGGATACAAAAGTGTGATTGGTAAATGTGGGGAAGATATGGAAGCTGACGGGAATGGGAAGCGTTTGCTGGACTTCTGTGCTAGTATGGGTTTAGCTGTTATGAATAGATTCTTCAAGCATAAGGCTATTCACCGCTACACATGGGAGGCTAGGGGTACCAGATTCATAATAGACTATATCTTAACCGACTTCGAATTCAGGAAATCTGTTAGGAATGTACGAGTTTTTCGCAGATTTTTCGATGATACAGACGACTATCTGATCTGTAGTGAACTAAGTATCTCTAGACCTAGGGCAGAGAAAGTGAAATCTGTCTGCAAACGAATAAGGGTAGAAAATCTCCAGGACGAAGAAATTAGACAGAAGTACATGGATATGATTAGTGAGAAGTTTCGAACAGTAATTAGTAAGCAGGTTCAGGATATAGAAAGTGAATGGGTGGCATACAGGGATGTTGTAGTAGAAACAGCAAGGGACTGCCTAAGAACAACTGTGTGTAAAGATGGGGAAAGGCGAACATCTTGATGGAATGATGAAGTAAGAGCAGCTTGTAAACGTAAAAAGAAGGCTTATCAGAAATGCCTCCAAACAAGGGCCGAGACAGACAGGGATTTGTACGTAGATGAAAGAAACAGAGCAAAACAAATTGTTGTTGAATCCAAAAAGAAGTCGTGGGAAGATTTTGGTAATAACCTGGAAAGGCTAGGTCAGGCAGCAGGGAAACCTTTCTGGACAGTAATAAAGAATCTTAGGAAGGGAGGGAAAAAGGAAATGAACAGTGTTTTGAGAAATTCAGGTGAACTCATAATAGATCCCAAAGAATCACTGGAGAGGTGGAGGGAATATTTTGAACATCTTCTCAATCATCCTGGTGGTGTTGCGAACAGCCAAGCTCATGGGGAGGAGGAAAATGATGTTGGTGAAATTATGCTCGAGGAAGTGGAAAGGATGGTAAATAAACTCCATTGTCATAAGGCAGCAGGAATAGATGAAATTAGACCTGAAATGGTGAAGTATAGTGGGAAAGCAGGGATGAAATGGCTTCATAGAGTAGTAAGATTATCATGGAGTGTTGGTAAGGTACCTTCAGATTGGACAAAAGCAGTAATTGCACCTATCTATAAGCAAGGGAACAGAAAGGATTACAATAGCTATCAAGGTATCTCATTGATTAGTATACCAGGCAAAATATTCCCTGGCATCTTGGAAGGGAGGGTGTGATCAGTCGTTGAGAGGAAGTTGGATGAAAACCAGTGTGGTTGCAGACCACAGAGGGGCTGTCAGGATCGGATTTTCAGTATGTGCCAGGTAAATGAAAAATGCTACAAGAGGAATAGGCAGTTGTGTTTATGTTTCGTAGATCTAGAGAAAGCATATGACAGGGTACAGAGGGAAAAGATGTTCGCCATACTGGGGGGTCTATGGAATTAAAGGTAGGTTATTAAAATCAATAAGGCATTTATGTTGACAATTGGGCTTCAGTGAGAATTGATGGTAGAATGAGTTCTTGGTTTAGGGGAATTACAGGGGTTAGACAAGGCTGTAATCTTTCACCTTTGTTCTTCGTAGTTTACATGGAACATCTGCTGAAAGGTATAAAATGGCAGGGAGGGATTCAGTTAGGTGGAAATGTAGTAAGCAGTCTGGCCTATGCTGATGACTTGGTCTTAATGGCAGATTGTGCCAAAAGCCTGCAGTCTAATATCTTGGAACTTGAAAATAAGTGCAATGAGTATGGCATGAAAATTAGCCTTTCGAAGACTAAATTGATGTCAGTAGGTAAGAAATTCAATAGAATTGAATGTCAGAATGATGATATAAAAGCTAGAACAGGTCAATAATTTCAATTATTTAGGTTGTGTGTTCTCCCAGGGTGGTAATATAGTAAGTGAGATTGAATCAAGGTGTCATAAAGCTAATGCAGTGAGCTCGCAGTTGCAATCAGCAGTATTCTGTAAGAAGGAAGTCGGCTCTCAGATGAAACTATCTTTACTTCGGTCTGTTTTCAGACCAATTTTGCTTTAGGGAGCGAAGGCTGGGTGGACTCAGGATATCTTATTCATAAGTTAGAAGTAACAGACATGAAAGTAGCAAGAATGATTGCTGGTACAAATAGGTGGGAACAATGGCAGGAGGGTACTCGGAATGAGGAGATAAAGGCTAATTTAGGAATGAACTCAATGGATGAAGCTGTACGCATTAACCGGCTTTGGTGGTGGGATCATGTGAGACGAATGGAGGAGGATAGGTTACCTAGGAGAATAATGGCCTCTGTTATGGAGGGTAAGAGAAGTAGAGGTAGACCAAGACGATGATGGTTAGACCAAGTTTCTAATGATTTAAAGAGGTATAGAACTAAATGAGGCCACAACACCAGTTGCAAATAGAGGATTGTGGCGATGTTTAGTAAATTCACAGAGGTTTTCAGACTGAACGCTGAAAGGCATAACAGTCTATAATGATAATATGTGTGTGTGTGCGTGCGTGTGCGTGTGTGTGTGTTGTTTTTTTTTTTTCGTACTCCTTACCCAAGACTTCGTCCATACCATTCAGCACCTTCTTGAGATCTTCTGCAGTCTCAGATAAAATAACATCAGCAAATCTCAAGGTTTTTATTTCCTTTCCTTTGATTGTGATTTTATTTCCAAATTCCTCTTTGATTTCCTTTGCTGCCTGTTCTATGTAAACATTGGAAAGGAGGGGGGACAAACTGCAGCCTTGCCTCACTCCGTTCTAGATTGCTGCTTCAATTCAATCACTACTGATCTGCATTTAGGGCAGTCGCCCAGGTGGTGGATTCCCTATCTGTTGTTTTCCTAGCCTTTTCTTAAATGATTGCAAAGAAATTGGAAATTTATTGAACATCTCCCTTGGTAAGTTATTCCAATCCCTAACTCCCCTTCCTATAAACGAATATTTGCCCCAATTTGTCCTCTTGAATTCCAACTTTATCTTCATATTGTGATCTTTCCTACTTTTAAAGGCACCATCCAAACTTATTCGTCTACTGATGTCCTCCCACGCCATCTCTCCACTGACAGCTTCTTTTTCAAAGCCCTCGATTCTTATCATTGCAGATTGTAGATAATTTTTCGTTCTCGGTATCTGATCCCAATCACCTTCAGAATCTTAAATAGCTTGGTCCAATCAACATTATCAAATGCCTTTTCTAGATCTATGAATGCCATGTACGTGGGCTTGTCCTTCTTGATTCGATCCTCTAAGATCAGATGTAAAGTCAGGATTGCTTCATGTGTTCCTACATTTCTTCTGAAGCCAAACTGATCGACTCCCATCTCAGCTTCAACTTGTTTTTCAATTCTTCTGTAAATAATACGTGTTAAAATTTTGCAGGCATGAGATACTAAACTAAAGGTGCAGTAGTTTTCACACCTGTCAGCACTGGCTTTCTTCGGAATAGGTATAAAACATTCTGCCGAAAATTGGATGGGACTTCTCCTGTCTCATACATTTTACAACAAAATCATAGGTATGCTCAATGAACAGGGTTTTTATACACAGGGATACGCAGATGATCTAGTGATTGTGGTGCGAGGTAAGGTGATGAGTGTTATCCAGGACCTCATGCAAAGATCACTTAACCTTGTGGAGAACCTGTGTCGAGAAGAACAACTATTAGTCAACCCGAACAAGATAACTCTGGTCCCTTTTACAAGAAAGAGAAAATTAGAGGGAAAGAGATCACTGAACCTATTTGGACAAGATATATATATGGAAGAACAGGCACTGCTCCTAGGTGTAGTGTTAGATAAAAATCTAACCTGGAATCCACATATAGAAAGGAACATAACCTGGGCCAAGAACTTGCTGTATGCATGTAAAAGAGCCATCGGAAAGACATGGGGCCTAAGACCATCAGTGGTAATGTGGATATACACAATGATCATTAGACCATTGATGGCCTATGCTGCAATCATCTGGTGGCAGAAAGTAAGTTAAGGAAAAGTCAGCAGTAGAGTGGATAGCCTACAGAGTATCGCATGCATAGTCATAACTGGGGCCATGAGAACTATGTCGACAGAAACCTTGAATACTTTACTAGACCTCCCATCACTATGCAATTTCATAAAAGGACAGGCTAGAATGAGTTCATACAGATTGGCACAATCAGAGTGCTGGAATGCACAAAGACCCAATCTAGGACACTGTAAAATTAACAGAGTAATAACAGAGGAAGTTCTACACATGCCTTCTGATCATATGATACCAAAGTACAACTTTGAAAAACCGTTTGAGACTCAGATAATAAAAAAAGAAGACTGGGATATCAACAAATGGAATACTGAAAAAGAAGATATAGTGTGGTAGACTGATGGCTCAAAGACTGCAGATGGCACAGGAGGAGGGATCAACGGGGGAAGACCTGAGAGATCAATCCAGATGAACTTGGGCAAACACACTGCAGTCTTTCAAGCTGAAGTGATAGCTATCACAACATGTCTTGAAGAAAATCTGAAAATGAACTATAGGAATAAGAACATTTTCATTTTTACGGACAGCCAAGCGGCCATTAAGGCACTAGAAGCAGTCCGGTTAATATCCAGAATTGTCTGGTATTGCCATTCACTTCTGCTGAAGCTCTCAAAATACAACATTGTCAAAAAATATGGGTACCAAGGCATGCAGGTATAGAAGGAAATGAAAAGGCATATAAACTGGCCACGAAAGGGGCAGAAACATATTTTGTCGGCCCAGAACCTGTATGCGGGATTTCCTATGGCCAAGCCCAACACTTCATAGGAAAATGGGTACAAAAGAAACAAATGGAGAACTGGAAAAATACTCCAGGATGCAGGACTAAAAAGACTGATATATGGACCAAACAAGAAGCATACTAAAGAACTGTTGAAACTCAGCAGAGAAAATATAAGATGGGTAGTAGGACTGTTGAGAGGACACTGCCATCTGAAAAAACACCTACATAGAATTGGAGTAATAAGAGACAATATATGTAGGAAATGCAATGAAGCAGAGGAATCAGCTGAACACATACTTTTTGAATGTGAGACGCTGGGTAGAATCAGACTCTCCACTCTAGGACTACCAGGTGAAGAGAGAGAGAAAATCCAAGAAGACCCAATAAGAACAATCTGCAGCTTTGTGAAGGGAATGAAGGAAAAGCATTGTAGCAAAAGATCTTAGAGGTCGACTCTAATTAGGAACTAATATTTAGAGGCCCCATGAAGAAAAGAGGAAGAAGAAGTATATTTTGTTACTGAATGACAAAACTTCCGGTCTGAGGTTATGATCACGGATTAATGGAATTAAACATTAATTAATTACAGGTATACTACATGGCCAGAAAAAGATCCACACTACTTGGAACAAGAAATTATCGCAACTATCTGCGTGAAAATTTAGAGAAAGCAGTTCAGGAAGTTTAGGATGGTTCATTAAGCTTAAGAAGAGCTGCTGAAAAGTACGGAGTGACCAAGAGCGCATTAAATAATCAAATTCTCGGTCATCATATTAACAGAGTTGGCCGTCCAAAAGTTTTAACAGAGGGGGAAGAACAATCCATTGTTGAGAGCTTACTTGTATGCTCAGATTGGGGTTACCCATTTGATGGCAATGATCTTTCGTACCTGGTCAAAGTATATCTAGATCGTTCTGCACCAATATTTGTTGCAAGGAGGGAAGAAGATATGGAAGGACGATACATGGCTGGTTCGACCACAACACATTTGAGGACTGGTTTTTCAACCTTTCCCTTCCCCATGCCAAAGCTCTACAAGATACTAAAGGTGCTGATAGGGGAAAACCTTGCGTCTCACTTTGTCCCAAGCATTATTCAAGCTTGCCAGGAGAATAATATTCATTTTGTGTGTTTAGTTCCAAACTCTACACATATTTCTCAACCCCTGGATGTTGCAGTCTTTAGGATCTGTTAACGAAGTGGAGACAAATATTGGAGGAGTGGAAAGTGAAAAATTCGCACCTGAGAGGGATCCCAAAGAATCTTTTTCCACCATTACTGAGATAGCTTTTCGAGAACTTAAACTTCAGAAACTTATTTATATATTTTACAGAATTAGAAATGTTATTTCAACAAAAGCCTTGAAGTCTGTATACTTTGCCTTAGTTCAATTGCAACTGCAATATGAAATTAACAGTTGGGGTGGAATACTTGATTCACACTTGGCTCAGGTAAATACATGCCAGAACTACATACTGAAAGTCATGTACAAAAAGCCACTGTTGTTTCCAACATACGAACTGTTCCAGCAAAGCATGGTACTTAACATACGGCAGCTATTTGTGCAGTCAGTGACCCTATACACGCATAAAAATTTAAAGCTCTTCTGCAAAGAACACAAGCCAAAAATTTGCACTAGGCTGCAAGACAGAACTGGAGTAAGTATACCACGCCGGAACACTTTACTTGGACAAAGAAATCTAAGTTGTCTAGGACCACGGATATACAATGCATTACCTGTGGACGTGATCAGTGGCAATCAGAATACATTGAAGAAAAGGCTATTCACATGGCTCATTAACAATTATTACAAAGTAGATCAACTTATAAATTTCCATTATAATATTTAAATCAACTAGCACACTATTCCTTTCTACTAAGAAACCAACCTTCTCCTTAACCCATGCCCCTCCTTTCCAGCTACTTGTTTAGGCCTATTACACCAAATACAGAAAAACAGTTCATAAAATTACTCTAATTAAATATCACCAAAATGTTAATGGAGTAAATGATATTCACTAGATGCCATGATGTACATAATCTAGCTATTGTATTTTTGAAGCCCACACACAAGTTTACCTTATGTGGGATTCACATTGTATATTATACTACCTTTGTATGTATATGTAAGATACTGATTGTGAATAAAAATGCATAAAAATGAAGAAAAGAAAAAAAAAACTTGTCAGAGAAACTCCAGAACTCAATGAGAAATGGATTTGCTGCTTGTGGGATTTATCCCTTGCGTTATGGAAATTACCCATATTGTCCTCTTCTTCAACATTATCAGAATACAACAGAGCTGGTCAAATACTTTCAGATTCACTTCTGGAAATGCTGAAAAGTATGAGGTACGGGGAAGAAACATCTAAACAACCTAGCTGCAAGAGGATAAGAATTGACCCTGGAGGAAGCATAACTGAAGCAGATTTTGAGAGCTGTGAAGGAAGTTCAGAGGAATGCAGTGTCAAAAATAATGCAGTCCCAGAGGTGACTGCTGGGACTTTTATAATTGCCAGATTCATGGTGAGAAGAAGCAGTGGTGAAACTACTTGGAGTCATTTGAGGCAATGCCTACCCTATGAAATACGATTAAACATAAATATCGTAACAAATTTATCTGCTGTTGATATTGTGTTAAATCAACAATAATCTCTTTTATATGGGCTACATGATGACAGCAGATGATGTGCATCGCTGATCGCCCCGCTAGATGGCGACAGCAGACCACTTGTTCTGACTGGGAGGCAGTCTGTAAATTGTCTCACCCAGGATTTTTTGTTTTGTTTCCCTTCAGTCAGCTTGATGACTGGCGCGGGGTGGTGGAGGGAAGGTAGGTTTACCGCCCGCACTCCCCTCTCCACAAGGTCTAGACCTCAGAGAGGCAAGCCTCATGTGTTATTTGAGAGCGAAGTAACTCCCAGCACGAAGGTGACAATGAAGTAGCGGTACCCTATTGTTAAGTGTGTGTTTTTCTTTGAAATTAGTGGGGAATCCGTGCATTAGGTTATTGGCTTTATTTGTAACAATTCAGACATGGACTGTTAGTTGCGTAAAACGAGACTGACATCATCCGGTTGAAAATCGCGTTGAAATGATATGTGATGTAGGCCGCTTCGGGAACTTAACGAGTCTTTTGAACTCTTTAAAACGTAAACCGTTCTCATCTTGGACTTACGAAGAGAAGTGTGAATGCAAATACAAAAGATGTATGCCTAATTTGGTTATTAACTTATTAATTATTTTGACGGTAAAGTAGCGAGGAAATTTCAATTTTCTTGGTATACACGATATTCGTGGTTAACAGCCTGTTCCGAAAGCAAGAACCTTATTTGTTACACGTGTATTTTGTTTGGTGGTGACACCTTAATTATGCAAATGGAAATACGGTTTGGCGATTTTGAAAGCATCCGGTTTGTTGAGTTGTTAGATCCAAATCAGTTCATAGTTTACAAAGAGAGCTTCCCTGCTATTAAACTGAGCAGTCTTATGAACATTTATCCCTTTTTAATAGAGAAAGATTGTAAAATGAATTGAATAACATTTATTCCGATATAGAAAAACATTTGTCCCCTTAAAAAAATTACATTATATTGTCCTCAATGACCTTGAACCAGTGTATGAGGAAGTGTCAAATTGATTAATTTAATATTGACATTTCCTGTACCGGGCAAGTTGGCCGTGCGGTTAGGCGTGCGCGGCTGTGAGCTTGCATCCGGGAGATAGTGGGTTCGAATACCAATTTTGGCAGCCCTGAAGATGGTTTTCCGTGGTTTCCCATTTTCACGCCAGGCAAATGCTGGGGCTGTACCTTAATTAAGGCCAAGGCTGCTTCCTTCCAACTCCTAGGCCTTTCCTATCCCATCGTCGCCATAAGACCTATCTGTGTCGGTGCGACGTAAAGCCTCTAGCAAAAAAACATTTTCTGTGGCCACGGCTTCCTCTGTAAGGAGTATGATCACTCTGAAGAGGATAAAAAACAATTCTGCGTAATTCAATGAACATTGAAAGACTCAGCAGTCTTAGTACCATTTCTATCGAGAAAATGCTTGTGAAGGAATTGATGAGTGATCAAGAATTGAAGGACCGTGTGATTGACCATTTTACAACCAAGAAAACTCGACTTATGGAACTCCTCAACAAGAAATTTTAAGGTAATATTTCCTGCCTACCCATTAATTAACTAATAGCTTCGCCACTGAGAAGAAGGTGTACCATTATGCATGTCAAGTTTCATCACAACTCCGTGAATATGAATTTGAAGCAGTAGGGCTGAAGTGTGTAACAAGTGACAGAGATGTGTTTGTCAATAATGCTGAAGATACATATTAAATATTCATAGATGACATAATGACTGTTTTTCCAACCCCAAAAGTGGCTGGCACAAAAGACCAGTGCAAATACAGTTTGCCATGACCTCTTCAGGTGGATGGATAGATGGTAAACATGCCTTAGATGAGGATAAAAAATTGATATACAGTAGTGTGCACGAGTAAACATTTTGTTCCAACATTAACATTTCCAGGGCCAACATTGGACTAACGAATTATATTCACTGAAAATATGTAGGTGTCCAATGTTGCACAGTTATAGGTTTAACTTTGGACAGCATCATTTTTTTAAACTCTGAAGTGGTTTTATTAAATTTTTGTCGAAGTATGCTCAAAACGTATTCATTACAATCTCATTAAAGGTTGCAAAATGAAAGTTCTGTTGCAGCATTTATTATATCAGTGTTATATACCTTTAAAATGTAAAAGTGTCCAAAGTTTTATGGTAATTTTAAAAAAATGAAATTCATCAATTGTGACAATTTGTTTCTGGAAACTAGATATTCAGGAATGTGGATTCAAGAAAATGTACAGGTTTCATTGTTACCGGTACTTGCTCATGTTTTACTAGGTACATACATATCATGGATCTCTCTTTGTACTTTGCAGTATTCTATTGAATTTAATGTGTTTTAAATCAAGCAAAAGAAATATTAACTGCATCATCTTTTGTTCTTACCTTGTGTTATTAGCTGAAAGTTTGGGACTAGGTAAAGAAGAGTACGGAACATAATTCAAGTTTGATGTAAACATCACAATATAATATTTTTTATACAAGTATTTGTACATTGTTCATATAAATTTATTTGCAGCCTTTAATTGGCATCAACAAAGTCAATTTTAAACATAAATATATTTATATATAATATACAAATTATTATGTTGAAGTTAAGGAGTCAGTAATGTGTTGTTTCTTCTCTTGTTGTGCTACAATTTCTCACTGATATTGCTATTAGCCAAATTCAAAAAAGGGACAGCATGAAATAAAGACTTCAACAACAACAATAAACATACTTTTATACTGGTAAATACAGTGTTGCTTAAATATGAATTTAGAAAAAAAATAATGAACAGATTTATCTTTAAGATATCACACTGGGTAGGTAGTAAGATATTGAGTAATTTCTTTGGTAACAATGCTCCCAATGTAGGGAAGTGGTTCAAAGTTTATGGAAAGTAAAATACAATGAACTATCTTGGATAAGATGACCAGAAATCATGCTTTAGTCAGTTGTGTTAATTTTTGGTGAAAAGCATATCTGGGCCCTCTAGCCTTCACCTGAATTGCAGGAGTCATCTGGCTCATTTGCAATTTTCAAGGTTAAAGAGGGAAATGTCAGATTGTTGAAGTGGTTTTAGTTCTGGCTGATTTAGGCAAGAAATACAGGGAAAGGATGAAAAATGTTTTTCTTAACCATCTCTGTCCTTGTCTTTAAAAAGTTATTAATCTAGATACGGTACCATAAATTAACATGGAGACTATTTTGAATACTGTAGTTAGTTTTTATTACACTTGTGTGAGTTCCTTAAGTAATAGACTTGCCATTTTAAGGACATGGAAGAGCAGCACTGAAGGAAAATCCTGTTGAAGGACAATGGAGCATTTTGACAAAAGTAATTACTTGAAAATTATGTAATTGAAGTGATAAAGAATGTAGTGCCCCCAAAACTCCTGTCGATCAATGATCAGTGGAAGTATACAGTCATTTAGAAAGAGATACATTCCTCAGACCAACTGAAACTTTTTACTGAATTTATTGTTTCTTGTTTTCTGGGACAGAGCTCGATAGCTGCAGTCGCTTAAGTGCGGCCGGTATCCAATATTTGGGAGATAGTAGGTTCGAATCCCACTGTCGGCAGCCCTGAAAATGGTTTTCCGTGGTTTCCCATTTTCACACCAGACAAATGCAGGGGCTGTTTCTTAATTAAGGTCACGGCCGCTTCCCTCCCACTCCTAGCCCTTCCCTGTCCCATCATCGCCGTAAGACCTATCTGTGTCGGTGCAACGTAAAGCAACTAGCAAAAAATGTTTTCTGGGATGAACATCCCTGGAGAACCAGTCTTCACTTCCATAAATAACTTTTGGACTGCAAACAAGTCTGACTGAAGATTGAAACAACGAAGACAATGCCAGAACTAAAATGTAACGTTGGTCTAATTTGTGAATATTTTTATGAACAGATTGAAGGGGACTTATATGTAATGTTGGTCTAATTTGTGATAATGTTTATGAACAGATAGAAGGGGACTCATATGAATCAGAGAAAAACACAACAGTGATTAATGATAAATGAAACTGTACTATATATAGTCTTGCAGAATATCATTTGCATTCTGTACTGTGTAATATTTTTATAATGTGAATTAAGAAAAGGCTAGGAAACAACAGATAGGCAATCTGCCACCTGGGCGAATGTCCTAAATGCAGATCAGCATTGACTGATTGATTGATTGATAATCAATATATATATATATATATCTAAAACATAAGAGTTTTGTCTGTACACTGCTCAGAATTTAAAAAGAATGGCATTTCTGTATCGGTAATGTCCACAGTAACAAGGAAATGCACTTTTTACTATTCCATAATTTCTGTCCATCTATCTGTCTGTATGTACGTGCATCACAAGAATTGAATGAAAATCAGGATGTAAGCGGGGGATGTAAGTGGGGGATAAGCCACTACAATCTAGGCTATAAATAATTTTATTCACACCGAATGAAATGGTAGTTTAGGGTAAGGCCTAAAATTTAATTCTCAAGTATTTATATTATTAGTATACCTATCAATAGATACTACATAACTAAAGTTATATAGAATTAAATTTCCAATTATTTATGCCTTTTACATTTTTACTGTACTGACTGTGATAACAGAGATATTGATGGATTTGTATTTTTGATGCTACGTCCATATCAACGCCGAGCCACGAGGAAATAGGTAAACAGAATTTAATGAAAATCGGTACATTGTGCCATTTCACTGTCCTCAATGAAGTCTGATTGGAACGAAAATGGAGTCTAAGACGTGAGAACGTCAGTGATAGAACATCAAAGCATTCCTAAATGTCAAAAGGATAATATTTTCGTCAGGTACTTGAGGAGAAAGAAGCATAGAAGGCGGTGACAAAGAAAGACGCGAGAAGATTGTTAAAATTAATTATTGAAAAAATAACATTTGATTTGCACTGAAAGTACAGAAAAAAGTCACTCAAGACTGCTGAAGAGGAAGGATAGTAGCACCGAAGCGAAAGTTAAAGACGCAAATCTAATAAAATACTTGTCTATGAGTTATTTGCAAGATGCTGATGTTGAAGGATATTTAGATCCATAAAAAAATAGAAAATTATTCCAGCAGACAGAAAGACTTCCGCATTACTATGTCACATTATCCTTACACAAGACGACGTGTTAGCCGACGGAGTTTATTTTTAGGAAGCTACATAATAATAATAATAATAATAATAATAATAATAATAATAATAATAATAATAATAATAATAATAATAATAATAATAATAATAATTATAATAATTATAATAATAACAAAAGCGCAAGACAGAGAAAACCTAATATCTTAGTCAAATTGAAATATTCACATACATACTGCAAACCCTAAAGCATTGTAAAAGATTATTTTAGAGGAGCAATACTCTTATATTATCCATAGATTATGGCAGACTGTGTCCTTAAGATGACGAAACTAACCATGCTGACGTTTTATTCTGTTTTAACTGTGCAAGAAGCCGAAGACATCATGCACTGAAATGTGAAGGCAGAGCTACCTAGGTTATGGCGACACGAGATAACAAGTCCAGCCTATGATGACCGGCAATGACCCGAGATTGTCCCAGATGTTCCCAAAAGGATGAGGGAAATGCCGTGAACCAAGCCCGCATGTCTAACCACCAAGACATGTGATGACAACGAGGGAGTACGGAGAAAGATAAGTCATTATAGTCATTAATAAATTATATTTGTTTTCTTTTGGAGAGTGCTATGCTATATTTTTATTCTCATTTATCGAAATGTGAATGAAGTGCTATCGTAAATATTATCAAAGAAGTGATGTTACATGGGAAGACAACTCATATAGGTATGTTAGAGATTAGTAGGTATTCATCTGACATAAATATCAAATCCATTATGTAGGAAGCAGTTAACCAGTGATGAATTAATATTCCGTTCGCAATGCTGTCTGTATTGAGTAAGAGGAGGTTAAGATAATCTTAATGTGAATACTATACGACATTGTGGTAAACGTCAGGTTTATTTTACAACAGGTGACGTGAAGTTAAGAGGAAATGAGATCGTATGTTGAATTTTTGAGAACTCGCTAGAAAATATGATGATATTTTATGGAATTGTTGAAAGATTGAGAACATAATAAGATAATAGAAAAATGAGTAATAATGCTAGTATGGTATACGTTAAGTTGAAATGAATTAATGCATTTATGGTAATGTGAAGTATAATAGGAGATGAATAATGTGAAGTGAATGATTTATATGTGAATGATAGTATGAGAAGATGATGAATAATGTTGGTGATGATTATTGCTTCGTTGTAGATGAAGTTATGGTTTAGTTTAGTGACGACATTATTACAGTTTACGTATTTTGAGATGGAAGAAGGCTATGTTTTGTTCTCAATCACCCCTTAATCTTTGGATAAACCATGTTAGTGTTGATTATGATCTTCATAATGTTCCTATGTTGACATTTACTTAATACATCATCAGATAATTCTTGATAATAGGAGTGGCACAGAATTAGCCTATACTTATATGTTTCTTCTAACCACAAGTATTCGCACTTTGATTAGGAAAGTTAGGAAGCTTACTGTAGTACATTAACTGATATCACTGGTAACTGTTCTTCGAAATTGAAGGCTATTAGTAATTGATAATAATATCTTCTTACAAGCTAAATCGCTTGATATCCAGCATAATTGTGTTAAATGACTGTCAAATATGGATGATAGCACAGTATTACGACATGTATAATCACCGTATGAGCACTTAAATTGATTTATAGCTACCCCAAGTGAACAATTTGAGTAAATATTAGTTATGATGTTTCAATCATATTATTATTTTTAAGGATGTAATGACTTAATGATTTACCTTTCTTTGCATATGAAATGCCACACCAAGAATTTTGAAAGAATGCTACGAAAGTGTAACACAAGTGAACCATGTTAAATAATTTAAATTATATTATTATTATTTTTTCAATATTTTCTTACAACCAAGTTGTTGTCAAAAACTGAGCATGAATAGATTCATCCAAGTGAATTTATCATACTGTGAGGTAATTAATGAAAGTTTGAGAAAAAGTTAGTAAGATTTTAGGAACAATTTCACATGATGATTGATAACATGAAAGATGAGATTCTAATTTTATTTGTGATTTAATCAGACTTTTGGAATCTGCATCCGATACATTTAATAACTCTCAGTCAATATTGTAAATATTATAATATGATGTAATTTTCTTTATTCAGTTAGAGATCTCTAATTTTGAATGCATTTCGATGATTAACTGAAGAAGCACGAAGTCAACTATTACTTATTTATTTTTCAAGAAATAATTCATAACATACTAAGCATTTTCTTCAATTTCAATTTCAATTTCTAGGATGAAATAAGGCAAAAAGCCTTCTTCACAATTCATCTTACATCACCCATCATTCACCATTCATCACCTTGCCAGATCACATCTGGCATTGTAAGCCCTGACTTCGGTTAGAAATGTATTGATCATTGATCAGACAATCAGCCTATTATGATTAGTCTTCTAATGAAATATCCACCGGTTTGGATACACACGATCATCAGATCCAAACAAAGACACCATTCGGATACGGTGGGGTGTCACATGGAAGACCAAGGCGAGTCGGAGCGCCTGCAACCCATTAAACAACATGCAGACCCATCCGATCAAGAGGAAACTTAAATTTAATAAATCAGGACAGTTCTCATATTTCGCTACAGTGAACATAAATTCATTAATGAAAGTGGGCAAATTAAAACATCTCACAGACGTCTTAGATCAACATAAGATACTGATAACTGCTCTTCAAGAATTGCGTAATACGGATCAAGACCCCCTTGAGTCAGGGGGATATCGCCTATACAAGGGTCCCCCAGGTGAAAGAGTACTAAAGAGTGTTCCTCAGTTTGGAGTCGGCTTTTTGGTTCATACTAGTATCTTAGATTCAATTGAAGATTTTTCTTCCACCTTCCCCCAAACGGCATTGATGACAATCAAAGTAGAGAATAAAACGTACACATTGATAAACGTCCATGCTCCAACGAATGAAAAAAACAGGACCAACAGGGAAGACACAGACAAATTTTGGGAAGAACTAGACCAACTATTATCATCCATTTCCGATAACCATATTAAAATCATGCTTGGCGATTTCAATGCTAAAATAGGCCGTGAGAAAAAGTTTCGTAATGTTGTAGGTAAGTGGCCAGCTCATCATCTAACTAACAGGAATGGTCAGAGATTGATCGATCTTTGTATTGATCATGGGCTACTTTTGGAAACCACACGATTCAAACGACGACCACATAAACTGATGACTTGGAAGTGCCCTAATGTTAAATTAGGGGAGTTCCAAATTGATCATGTAGCTATGGATAAGAACTATCATAAGGAAATTTACAATGTGAGGGTCCTCCGTGGAGTGGACATAGATTCAGATCATTATTTGTCCAAAATTAAAATAAAATTAACTCCAAAAAAGAAACGCATTCTCTCCAAATGTAATAGGAAGAAAACATATGACCCTAGCTATCTCATTAATAATAAATTATATTATGAACAATCTAAAACCTATCTAAGTGATGATTTGGGAACGGTAATTAACAAGCTAAAAACCATTGCTGAGGAAAACGCTCCCGTTAAAAAGAGGAAAAACATGCTTGGTGGAATGAGGAGTGCGATGCAGCGATTCAACACCGACACAAGGAATGGTTGATTGATCAACAACGGAAAACAGAACAGTCACGCGAAGAACTTGTTACTGCTAGACGACATACAGCTAAAATCATCCGAAGGGTTAAGAGAAATTATCACACGGAGATGTTACACTCTATTGACGAAGCATTTACTCAACATAAGACAAGAGATTACTATAAAACATTTCGGCAATACCAAACTAATTATACTCCCCCAACACTCCTAATGAGAGATACTAATGGAAAACAGGCACATACTAATCAAGATAATGCGGTAATTTTAGCTAGATACTTTGAGAACTTACTTAACAGTGAGGAACCTTCAGAATATCTGCAATATGACACACATCCAAAAAATAGGATACCTTTAGAAAAGGTTACACCGCCCGTTTATAATGAAGTACGAGCAGCAATTGATTCCCTTAAAAATTATAAAGCACCGGTAGAGAACCAAATCGTTGCAGAGGTATGGAAGAATGCTAATGACCAATCCGTTCAGAATCTACATAAACATCTTATAGATATTTGGAATACTGCTACAATGCCTGAAGAATGGTATATGGCAATAATTCAACCATTGCATAAAAAGGGTGATAGATCTGATCCAAATAATTATCAGAGAGTATCATTATTGGATATTACATATAAGATTTTATCTAAGATTATCTATAACAGAATACAGGGACATCTTGATTGTGAACTAGGGGAATATCAAGGTGGATTTCATCCAGGAAGAAGCTGCCCTGACCAAATCATCAGTTTAAAATGGATTATGAAACATCATAGATCTAGAAACAAAAATTTAGTTATTATTGTTACCGAGTGTTTGTGGTAGTTAAGCATGAAAGAAGGTGCTGGGTGGTGAATAGGTCTCAAGCTACTAAAGAGAAATTAAATTTTAAAATTTAACAAGATTATATTTTCTTTTCAAAATTAGGTAACAACAAATAGACAGGTACTTAGTAGCCGAAATACAACTTGAAATGTACAATTACAGGGATTAAAGAATTTGGGCTTCGAGCCCTGAAAACACAATTCTTGAGCAACTAGCTCAACTTTACGATATACCAATTTCAACAAAAGGGGCAGAAGACCCCACTCAAACCCTGGAGCCCTTGCTCCACATTACACAGCAAAGCCTCCTCGAGGCATACAACTCTCAGTTTTAGAAAAGAGCCACTCGCTCTTAAAGTTAAGCCTCTCCCAGGCCACACCAAACTCAACTTTCAAATTGTCCTCAAAGGACATATACACAGGGGTAAAATACCCAACCTACTGAGGTCTATTAGGTGAGAAAAGATTAATACATGACCTCTAAAATACAACTTGAGAGGAGGCGAACTTGCACTCCTAATACACTTTGCTTTTAAAACCTAATCTGGCTCTGGGCCACTAACGCAAGGGCTAATCCCATACTACAGAGGTGACTTAGAGAAGAACACTTTACATTACATAAACGCAGAAAAGTTTGAGAAAATAAGTTCACCTCAAAACAAATGTGAGTGGGAGCTCGAGAGGGTTAGCACTCTCTATCCCAATATGTAGCTTTACAAGAAAAGAAGAAAAGAGTAGTTACATTTTAGGAAAAGGTTACATGATGGAAAACGCTTCGAACCCGCCGCGAGAGTTAAACTGCCGACCTAGCAAGAAAAGAAGATATTAATAGGCCATTACCTGGTAGTAGATCGCTGCCGAGGAAAGAGGCGCTTCCCGCCTCCTGCTATGTACTTAATACACTGAAAGATGGAACAGAAGTGGCCCGGAGACCCCAAAATCAGCAGTTTATATCCTCTCGCGGAAGATTCTAGGCGTTAGGGGAAAGAAAACACCCTCCCACAAAATCTTTATTGGTTCGGGAAAAGAAACCCCTACATAGAGGAAAAAGAAACACATTATTGGTGGAAAATTAATTAAAGAAATTCGGGATTGGCTAGATCCAAACTAAGGGGAAAAAGAGGGGTATACAGCCAACTTAAACCATGACAGAAGGAAATTTAACAAGAAACAAACTTTTGAAATAAAAATTTCTCCAACAAAATAGTTCTTTGATTTCGCACTAGGTTGCACTATTGTAATTCTTCAGTAGTGTCCTCTAGAAGAGAAAGTTCACACTTCTTACTTCAAGCGAAACAAAAACACATCAAAAGTGACACAGTTCAAAAACTCAAAATTTTCCACGTGGTGACATCTTCTGAGAAAGTAGAGAATTAATAGAATAGATAAAGTTCAACCTTCCTCCAGAAGAGGAGTTTCAACTGGCGCAACTTTTAAATAAACAGAGTAGAGGTGTACCGCCCGGTACAGACCTCCCCCCCCAAAAGTTCCTCCAAGGGGTAACACAGAAGAACATAAGCTTTGTTTCCAAAATAAGGTCCAAGTTTTGATGTTGATATTAAGATTAATTGCGGAAGCATTTATAAGATTTTAGTAATTTGGTTGGTTGCAATTTCAAAATTTTGTTGTTGCCGGTGCAGTAAAGTTTTTATGTTTGTAGAAGTTGAATTTCTGAAGATAAACCTTTAATGCTTAAAAGGTGAAGAAAAGTTTTGCAATGTCCACCAAATATTGTTGTTAAATTCCCAAATGTAATTATTGCTTATGGTGACTGTCCATGTAGTTGATGTAGATTGAGTCGGATGGCCAGACCGGCCGTTGCAGCTTGCGTCCAACGGAGGCCGCTCGGACCCCTCAAGTACCCTGAGATACCGCTCGCCCGCACTATGAGGGGAGCAGAGGAGTTGAAGTACGCCGCGCCCGCGGTGAACAGATACAGGCTGCGGGCATGTAGCAGGTCGTGCGCCGCACATCAGCCTTGGCCGGGAGGTGAGCTCCGGCTCGCCGTGCACATGTCGTCCTCGCTGGAGAGGAGGGGGCCCATCCCCCTCCCCAGTCGCTGCACGGCGCTGCGCGGCTGCGGGGGCGCTGAAACATAAAAGCTAGGCGGCAGAATTGTGTTGGACAATTATTTTCTTTGAGGGTACAGGCTTGTAGAGAGAGTGAGGGGCCAGCGGCGTGCAGATATTCATGGTATTCATTAAGCCACTGTGTAGAGTGGAGCAGGAGACGGGAGCGTGGTAATGGCCGTGGCAAGAACAGGATGGCGGTTTAACGGGTCGGGGCAGGTTTTACATAAGGCTTACATCTAAAACCAAAATATTACAGAAGGGGCAGAATGCCTTAAAAGTGAAACTCAAAAAAAAAAAAAAAAAAAATATAACCTTCATATCCTTTCAAAATAATATGGAGCAAGTTAACACAGAAATTACACCGGTTTCACCTGGGACAGGTGAACTCTAAATATCCTCTCGGTGGCTGGATTACTTAGCAATAAGGTAACCGGCGTAAGAAAATCGAGAATGATACAAGGCCCATGAAATCTGGGGGCAAGCTTGCCCGCGGGAACAAAATTTTTGACCATAACCTGGTCACCTACCTTCAAAGTGGTGGGTCTCCGTCCACGATCATACCTTTCCCTAACCTTTTCATGAGACCCTTTAAGATTAGCTTTAGCCTTCTTCCAAAGATCTTTAATGTTGTCCGGATCTATTGTCTCGGGCAGAATGTCATTCAGAGACCAGAGGTTAGAGAGCGGCGTGTTGGGAACGAACTTAAACATCAAAGAAGCTGGAGTAAACTTGTGAGATTCATGAACCGCCGAATTCAAAGCAAAAGCTATCCAATGCAGGGACGTGTCCCACCTGGAAGGATCTTCATGATGATAGGCAATGAGTGCGGACCTGAGATTACGGTTAACCCGTTCAGCCAGAGATGGTTGAGGGTAATAAGCAGATGTAGTTACATGAGAGATGGACAAGTCAAAACAGAATTTACGAAACAGATTAGATGTAAAAGCCTTAGCATTATCAGATACAATGTATTGGCACGGACCAAAAGAAGCGAAAATAGAATTTAAGCAAGTAATAGTTGACTGAGCGGTAGCCAGCTTAGTCGGAAATAACCAGGAAAATCTTGTAAAACCCTCTACACACACAAAGATGAACTTGTTGGCATTGCCCTTTGACTGGGGGAAGGGTCCCACATAATCGATATACAGGCGTTCCATGGGGCGCGACGCTTGATGAGAAGACAAAAGGCCTACTTTAGTGGACATGGTGGGTTTACTGATCAAACAAGATTTACAAGCTTTTACAAGTTCTCGAATTTCACCGTCCATACCTTTCCATATGAACATTTCACGAATCTTTTCACGAGTTTTAAAGATTCCAAGATGCCCCCCCAATGGGGTCTCATGATAGTATTTGAAGATCATAGGTACAAGAACCGCTGGAACAACAACTTTCATCAACTTATCATGCCTCGAAGGGCAACATAGAACACCATTCCTCAGAACATAAGGGACAACATGTTCCCCAGAAGAAAGGGTTTCCATTATAGGAGCCAGCGTCGGATCTTCACGTTGGTATTTCTCAATATCCCTAAAAAGCATGGGAGCATCTGTTAAGATGGCATTAACACCAGATAGTATGGACTCGGAAGGTGATGAACTATCGACCGGTTCGTGGGTTTCGACGTCGTTATGAAACATACGGCTGAGTCCATCAGCAACAGCATTTTCGGTACCTCTGATATGTCTTACATCAAATTGGAAGGCAGAAATACGGATGGCCCAACGGGCTATACGACCAGTACGACGCGGCCTACCTAAGACCCAGCTTAAGGCTTGATTATCTGTCTCCAGGTCGAATTTGACATGTTCCAGATAGAGACGGAACTTTTCTAAGGCGAATAAGACTGCCAACCCTTCGAGCTCATAGATGGAATACTTGGCTTCTTGAGCCGATAGAGTCCTAGATGCATAGGCGATGGGACGCCTCCCTAGTTCAGTCTCTTGAAGAAGGACTGCAGCTACAGCTGACGACGACGCGTCCGTTTGGACGATGAATTTCTTCGAGAAATCAGGCATAGCAAGTACAGGGGCATTACAGAGAGCTAATTTAAGATCTTCGAAAGCGGCCTGTTGAGAAGGTCCCCACTCGAATTTGATGCCTTTCCTACGAAGAAGGTTTAAGGGCGCCGCTCTATTAGCGAAGTTAGGAATAAACTTCCTGAAGAAATTCACCATACCAATGAATCTAGCGATACCTTTGATGTCCTTAGGAGGTTTAAAATCACGGATGGCCTGTGTTCTAGAATGATCGACAGCTACCCCATCGGGTGACACAATATGCCCTAGGAATGACATTGAGGGCTTAGCAAAGGCAACCTTGGACAACTTAACAGTTAACCCAGCCTTACGGAGGCGATCGAGAACTTCTCGCAGATGATCTAGATGTTCTTCAAAAGTCTCGGAAAATACGACGACATCATCCAAGTAGTGATATAAGTACTCAAATTTGATGTCGGAAAAGACCCTATCTAGTAGCCTAGTGAGCACAGCTGCCCCCGTGGGGAGCCCGAAAGGCACGCGGTTGTATTCGTATAAATTCCAGTCCGTGGCAAACGCTGTAAGATGTTTAGACTCCTCGGCAAGGGGAATTTGATTATAGGCCTGATTCAAGTCCAAGATAGTGAAGAACTTGGCCTTTCGAAACCATGAAAAGCAAGAATGAAGGTCGGGAAGGGGCACAGATTGCAACACCACCTTCCGATTGAGAGCCCTGTAATCAATGACAGGCCTGAAGCCTCCTTGGGGTTTCGGGACTAGAAAAATAGGCGAAGAATACGCTGACTTAGAGGGCCTAATAATACCATCCTTCAACATCTGATCGATGATTTCTTTCAGAGCCTTCATTTTAGGTGGAGATAGCCTATACGGTGGAAAACGGACAGGAATTGAATCCGTGACCTCAATTTTGTATTCAATAAGGTCAGTAACACCAAGAGTATCAGAGAACACCTCGGGAAACGACTGACACAGTTTCCGAATACTATCAGCCTGCTCCTCAGGTAGATGTCTAAGGTCTAACAACATCTCATCCTGGGTTGGCGAAATAGATGAACATGATACAGAATTACACTTTAACAAGGGAATTCTACAATTGGACGCAAATTTGAATGTGCACGACCTACTCTGGAGATCGAGCACAAGACCAGTGTGAGAAATAAAGTCAGCTCCCAATATAATGGGGCAAGACAATTGCTTGGCCACAAACAATTTAACTTTCCATGTAAACTTACAAGCACGAATTTTGACCAGTAAGGAACCTAGAATTTCTAATGGAGATGAATTAGCCGAAACGTATTGAACAGGAGAAGAGACATAGTCAGGGAGTTTACAAACAGATTTCAATTTAGAATACCAATCAGCCGAAATAATGGAACAAACACTGCCTGAATCTAAGAGAGCTGTTATAGGCTCGTTATTTAACTCAATCTTAAGAAAAGGAACAGGTGCGGGGGTATCCGCCGCAATCCTAAGACACTCTTTAGGGCATTCAAAAGATGAATTTGAAGGCTGGTTGTTCTCTGCATTTACAACCTGTTTACTAGGGGCTGAGTCTCGGGAAGATGGATTATTCGGCTCAGCCGACGCCACTAGTCACTTTTTATTATTGGAATAGCTGGAATTTGCACCAGAAGTTGAGCAGGAGGGGGTGCTATTTGAGTTTGGGCAATTCTTGGCGATATGTGAGAAGGCCCCACACTTAAAACAGCCTTGTGATGACCCTACTCCATTCCTTGTCCCACTTGACTTGATCAGAGGACACTTATTCCGCAGATGGTCAGGCGACCCACAAGCATAACATTTACGGGGATTGACTGGTCGGCGAGGTGGAGGCCGAGTGTTACTAAAGGAAGGCGGGGGTTCTTTCGCCACACGCAAGGAATCGGCATACCTAACTCCTTCCGCAGAGACGGCTAATGCTTCCAGTTCAGAGAAGGTTTGCGGGCACGCCGCGAAACACAAATATGACCTGTAGGGTGGTGAAATCCCTTCAACAATAGCTTGCACGATCTGATCCTCAGGGAAGTGGAGAGCAAACACCCTAGTATAAAACTTAATATCTTGGATGAAGTCTGCCAGGTTTTCATCCAAGCGCTGTACCCGATAATAGTATTTCTGAATAAGGGAGGACCTGGCCCTAGCCGGGATGAAGTTAGCTAGCAAATGGGCATGGAAATCCTCAATAGAAGATTGCTCAGCGATGGCTCTAACTATTTTGTCAGATAGAACACCAATAGCATAAGGATAGATAATTTGCAAAATTTGACATGGGGAAAGAGAAAACACAAGGGCATGATCCTGAAATTCCACTAGAAATCTTAAAAATGAAATTACGTCACTGGTGGTGTTGACGGAAAACTTAGAGATACCTCTAAGCAACATTGCCAATGGATGAGGCAAGCTGCTGAACCCAGGTGTCATAGTCGTTAAAGGTTTCAAGGGCAAGGAAGTTAATTCAGAGCGGATGTTACTCAATGACGCACGGCGTTCAGATTCGTTGTTCGATGGGGCAGAGATAGTTTGAGCAGCAACGGTTATCCTATTGACTTCTCCCTGAGGAGGCTCTTCCTCGTTACCTACATTCACCGTGGCGGGTTGATCAGTTTTGGGAGGAGCTTCGCCGGTTAGCAATTGAGTGACCTTATTAGACAATTCAGAAATCGTTTCAAGGAGCGTATTAGCTTGCTTCCTCTGAACGTCATTCACCTTTAGAGACAATAGATCATTAACTCTATTTGCAAAGTGATACAGCCTGCCTTGCACACGCTTAATTTGATTAGGAGATGGATCGTTTTCATCAAAAAAGCTGACTACCGATGCTAGCCCAGTAATATTCTCGACAATCGTGGAAAGAGAGTCATCAATTTCTTTCTCTCCCAAATTGGGGATGGAAATGGGCAAATCAAGGGACTCTCTAAGCTTGTTAGTGTCTATTGCAACCGTGCCTCCAGATTGAACGTTTCTGATAGTTAACTCATATATCAACTCCTCTTTGCGCAAGTAGTTAAGGAGGAGAACATCGCGAGGGCCGGGCATGATGACAGAACAATTTTGAAAAACTCAAAAAAAATTCCAGCAACTGAGAAAATTGTTAGAGTTCGAATCAAAGCAATGTTTAGCCGTCAAAAGGGGCTAAATTGAGACCCATTCAACCACGCTCTGCTACCACTTGTTACCGAGTGTTTGTGGTAGTTAAGCATGAAAGAAGGTGCTGGGTGGTGAATAGGTCTCAAGCTACTAAAGAGAAATTAAATTTTAAAATTTAACAAGATTATATTTTCTTTTCAAAATTAGGTAACAACAAATAGACAGGTACTTAGTAGCCGAAATACAACTTGAAATGTACAATTACAGGGATTAAAGAATTTGGGCTTCGAGCCCTGAAAACACAATTCTTGAGCAACTAGCTCAACTTTACGATATACCAATTTCAACAAAAGGGGCAGAAGACCCCACTCAAACCCTGGAGCCCTTGCTCCACATTACACAGCAAAGCCTCCTCGAGGCATACAACTCTCAGTTTTAGAAAAGAGCCACTCGCTCTTAAAGTTAAGCCTCTCCCAGGCCACACCAAACTCAACTTTCAAATTGTCCTCAAAGGACATATACACAGGGGTAAAATACCCAACCTACTGAGGTCTATTAGGTGAGAAAAGATTAATACATGACCTCTAAAATACAACTTGAGAGGAGGCGAACTTGCACTCCTAATACACTTTGCTTTTAAAACCTAATCTGGCTCTGGGCCACTAACGCAAGGGCTAATCCCATACTACAGAGGTGACTTAGAGAAGAACACTTTACATTACATAAACGCAGAAAAGTTTGAGAAAATAAGTTCACCTCAAAACAAATGTGAGTGGGAGCTCGAGAGGGTTAGCACTCTCTATCCCAATATGTAGCTTTACAAGAAAAGAAGAAAAGAGTAGTTACATTTTAGGAAAAGGTTACATGATGGAAAACGCTTCGAACCCGCCGCGAGAGTTAAACTGCCGACCTAGCAAGAAAAGAAGATATTAATAGGCCATTACCTGGTAGTAGATCGCTGCCGAGGAAAGAGGCGCTTCCCGCCTCCTGCTATGTACTTAATACACTGAAAGATGGAACAGAAGTGGCCCGGAGACCCCAAAATCAGCAGTTTATATCCTCTCGCGGAAGATTCTAGGCGTTAGGGGAAAGAAAACACCCTCCCACAAAATCTTTATTGGTTCGGGAAAAGAAACCCCTACATAGAGGAAAAAGAAACACATTATTGGTGGAAAATTAATTAAAGAAATTCGGGATTGGCTAGATCCAAACTAAGGGGAAAAAGAGGGGTATACAGCCAACTTAAACCATGACAGAAGGAAATTTAACAAGAAACAAACTTTTGAAATAAAAATTTCTCCAACAAAATAGTTCTTTGATTTCGCACTAGGTTGCACTATTGTAATTCTTCAGTAGTGTCCTCTAGAAGAGAAAGTTCACACTTCTTACTTCAAGCGAAACAAAAACACATCAAAAGTGACACAGTTCAAAAACTCAAAATTTTCCACGTGGTGACATCTTCTGAGAAAGTAGAGAATTAATAGAATAGATAAAGTTCAACCTTCCTCCAGAAGAGGAGTTTCAACTGGCGCAACTTTTAAATAAACAGAGTAGAGGTGTACCGCCCGGTACAATTATGTTTGTTGATTTTCAAAAGGCGTATGATAGTATACATCGTGAATCACTGTTGAATGTCCTTCAGGAATTTGGTCTACATTCCAAACTTATTAGCCTGATTGGTATGACTCTTAAGAATACTCAATCTAAAGGTAGATTCAGAAATGGGTTATCTAAATCATTTGCAATTACAACAGGCCTCCGCCAGGGAGATGGACTTTCGCCATTATTGTTCACTTGTGTATTCGAAATGGTCATGCGAGAGTGGACTAAGGTATGTCCTCCAAAAGTCAAAATTAGAAAAAATATCAAACTAAATTGCTTGGCATTCGCGGATGATCTTGCGATACTGGCAAATGGTTTCGAAGAGGCTAAAGTTCAATTGGAAGAACTTGCAAATGTAGCGAAAAAAGTTGGATAACAAATTTTGTATGATAAAACAAAAATAATGCCTACTTTCAGAACTTTAAATTCAGAGCTATTATTAAATAATAATAAACGAATTGAAATTGTAAGTACATTTAAATATTTGGGTGAAAATCTCACTTGGAATTGCAATGAAAAACCATCAATAGAGAGCAGAATATATAAACTGAAGCAGGCACAACGGATACCTTGGCCTACATACAAAAAGAAATGTCTTTCGATTAATGCTAAATTTAGGCATTATAAATCTGTTATTAAACCAGAAGCAACTTATGCTTGTGAAACATTATTTAAACTCAATACTAGATCAACAACAGAACGCTTACAACGAGTTGATCGAAGGATACTCAGGACGATCATAAACAAGAAACATCAGGCGGATGGACAGTGGAGATTGTTGCCGAATGAGGTTATCTATCGGGAAAGTGAGTCCATCACAGACACGATGAGAAAAAGAAGAATTGCCTTTTTTTTGTCATATATTTCGACTAAGTCATAACAGAGTTTTAAAACAATTATTTAATTACTTTTGGAATAGTAAATCAAAAAACAATTGGTTTAAAGAAGTCCAAAGTGATTTGGAGGAGTTGAATATTACCATGCAAACCATAGACAACAGAGGCGAGAAAAGTATTTTGAAGAATAAATGCATCAGGCTTCCTCTGACCACTGTACAGAGGAAACAATATGTTATAACAGATGCGGAGAGGGCAGCCAGGTCAACCAGACTCGAGATTTTTTGGGAGAAGAAAAGGAAGACAAATTTGTTGTAGTCTGATTTAAGTGCTGGTGTGGTGTAAACTCTGTAAATAAATAAATAAATAAATAAATAAATAAATAAATAAATAAATAAATAAATAAATAAATAAATAAATAAATAAATATTACGTTTTTATTCACATTTTAGCTGGCTGAAACAATGAATAAGAGGAATTATTTTAAAAAACAATTTGTACAAGGCCTGTTACCTTATCAGCTAATTCTTTCACTTATTTTCTTTAATTATTCACAAAATTATTAGCGGAAATACGCATAAAATGTCGTTCGCCATGACTAACCAATTTGTATAGTGCTGCAGCAAATAGTGGAGACTTTACATGTGCTGTGAGGAAGGGTAGCAGGGGGTATTTCTTCTTACTCACAATGTGTACACTACCTAAACTAAAATTCCGTATACAATATACAATACCGAGCTCGATAGCTGCAGTCGCTTAAGTGCGGCCAGTATCCAGTATTCGGGAGATAGTAGGTTCGAACCCCACTGTCGGCAGCCCTGAAGATGGTTTTCCGTGGTTTCACATTTTCACACCAGGCAAATGCTGGGGCTGTACCTTAATTAAGGCCACGGCCGCTTCCTTCCAACTCCTAGCTCTTCCCTGTCCCATTATCGCCATAAGACCTATCCATGTCGGTGCGACGTAAAGCTACTAGCAACAATGTACAATTCCGTAGCGAAGCACGGGTACATCAGTTAGTGTATTATAAATATAAGAAAATACTTGTGTTATCTTTTTCTTTAGTGTAATCAGTGACGGAAGAAGTATATCTTTTTCTTTAGTGTAATCAGTGATGGGAAAAGTATAAAATAAAAGTAATTGGGCTAAATCACAGTTACCTGAGAAAACAATTACTCAATTACAATTACCAATTATTTTTTCAAAAGTAATCAGTAAAATTAGAATTACAATTACCTCACAGAACGCGAGTCTTTAGGAAATCACTGACATTTCTTTCACATGGGGATGGAATGATACCAAAGTTTGCAAGGAAAAATACATTACTCCATTTTTTTTTTCTAACATAGAGACATTAAGTGGCTATCGTCACTAGGTGAAACTAACCAGACTTTCAAAATGACTGCTCCCAAGCAAAATTTGTATGTCACTTTTGTGTTTTCATTATTATCAGGATAATTAATTCAAAATATTTATTCAAATAGGGGAATGAAAATGTCTTAACCCCATCACTGTCATTTGTTTATTTTGGCTCAATTCTCGACCACGTAACCCCTGTGAGTAGGAGCAGTAGAATAACATCTACAGTATCCTCTCCTTGTCATAAGAGGCAACTAAAAGGGAGACCATGGGCTCTCAAATTGGGAGCGTGGGCTGGCGAACTACGGTTTCTCTTGGTGAGTCTGGCATTGCTTTCACTTACTTGTGTCAGTGTCCTCGGTCGACTATTGTTCTTTCCCGACTTCGATGGTACTAGGTACTTGAGGCCTAGAGAGTCTTTTATTTTCACGTCCTTCATGGCTCTTCCCTTTCTTTTGCTGATACTCTCACTTTTCGAAGTGTCGGATCTCCTTCATTTTTTCTTCTGATTACTGTTGATAAAGGCAGGTTGCCCAGTTGTACTTCCTCTTAAAACAATAATAACCACCACCATCCCGACCACATACTACACGAATATCTAAATCTCAACCAGTAATCACGACAACCTGCAAGCAAGTGAACGAGTGCGCGTTGTAGCCTGGAATTATAACCTTGGTGCAACGCCTTGTGAGTGCTGGATCTCCAAAGTTGCCAAGCTCTCAACATGATGAATATTGATTACTATAATGTAACAATTACTAAAAAGTAATGATTACATTTTATTTTCAGGAGTAAATTATGAGTAAAAATTACATTTTGTAAAATGTAACTATTACGAGTAAAAATTACATTTTGTCAAAAGTAACGATTATGAGTAAAAATGACTAAGGAAGTAATTGTTACAAGTAATTCAATTACTTTTACTCAATTACTTCCCAACTCTGGGTGTAACAATACACAAAAAGTACCTGGTGCTTTGAATTTTTGAGAAATCTGGTCACCTTAATCTGAAATCATAAATTATTTGCAGGAGATGATGATGTAAGCTTCTACGTTAGTTAAGTGAAATCATACATTTCTGATACCTACAAATATATTGTGAACTCAGCTCTATAAACTGACTTCAACTAGATTTCTTGGCAAACAAACATAATTTATTTCCTTTCTAAGACTTTGACTTACTCATACATATGTTTAAGAATGTCTGTTGGCCAGGCCAACAACATAACATTATCAAACATTATGAATAAGAAATAATATCACAGATTGGTGAACAATCCTCCAGTCAGACAAAAATATCTCCCAATATATTTTACTTTCCTCTCCTGTGCACATTGAGATACAGTACATGTTCTTCTTTGTTACAGTTCATTAAATACAAAGAGGAAAGACTGAGGAAGAAGTTATTTTGCTGTCAGTACATGTGCTTATAAAATAATTCTTTTTTTTTTTTAAAGTTTTGTTTTATAATGTAGTTCAAGACTGTCTATCTGATTTCAAATAATTATAATGCATAGTAATAAAAATAATAATGATAATATTAATCAGTACCAAACATGCATTGCTTCTAGAATAAATCAGCATTTATGATGATACCAGAAGCAAATATTGTTACAATATTGTTACAAATATTGTTACTGCTACCATGTGATGGCATTTAAAGAAGATAACCTGCAGCAATTAATGGGCAAATATTCTAGAAAGGAACAACAAAAATAAAATATCTGAATAGAAAATTCAACAGAAATAGAAATCATACATTGCTAGCTAGTACCAATGAATCTTTCTTCATTTTATACCATTTATTTCTAGGTTCAATGGAGTCATCCTGATTCTTTTTAAATTCTGAGGGTTTCGGGTCAAATATATTAACTAATTATTTTCTGTAAGTAATGAAAATAAACAAGCAAGTGTCTTTTTATGTTTGTACATCAATCCCTAAATCTCCCCGTGTTGGTCCCTCAGCTCGCACCAGCCTGTCATTGTGAGTGTTCCTAGCAACTTATCTTTGATGGTATGAACAAGCAAAACATCTCATTTCTTGTAGGAGTCAAGGTATATTGTATGATTAAAGAGTTTTGAACTAATACTTCACGTCTGTGTTTCAGAAACTTTCAATTTTCATCAACTTTATTTGTTCAAAGACAAAAATGATCATAATTACTTAACTTACATCCATTGCAAGGATTGGCTGGTACTATGGAGGTTTGATTGATTGCTCGTGTGTGGCCTCTGGAGAGGCTTGGTGCAGGAGGTTGTTACCCATATTTCCATATCGTCCCCCCAACGGCAAACTAGCGAAAGTGACAAACTAGGGAAAGTGTAGTTGTGAAGTTTTGGTCTAGATTTTATTATTTATATAATATCTTACCCTCTAAAAATGTATCACATTTGCAGCTTGTTCTGTATGTCTAACACATAAAACCAATCATTAAATATCAAAATTGATTTGACAAGAGTAATCACAACTTCTTTCAACTCTCCTAATTTTTTGCCAATTTGCAGATTCGTTAGTTTGCCAGAGCAGGGACGATATATAACTCATGTGTCCACTTTATGATGTGTTAAAACAGATGATTAAAATAAGAATATAGTTTGTTCTTTTAGAGAATCATTGAAAGAAACCCAAAAAAAAGAATACTGTGACACCAATAGCTAATTAAGAACATTGAGTTGTCAAAACAAAAGGTGGTCAGCAGATATAGAGAACTAAGTGGTCAGCATGACAACACACTGCTTGGCTCTCTTGACTATCCACTGCCATACATATCAGACAGCTCCTATATCAGCCGCACAGGGCCAAGAGAATCCCACTCCATCCATCAGTCTAGAGTTTAAATCTTATGATGAACAGAGAATCAAACCCAGGGTCTCTGGGCAAGATGTCAGTCTTTTACTCTAGAACCAGCAAGAAATCATGACCTAAGCTGGTAGGGCACCCCCACTATTTCTGTGGGGCCATGGTTAGCAGACTGTCTGCAAACGAATCCAAACCAACGGAGTTGTGACTCCCTAATTTTACCTTTGATGATTAGCTGATTAGAACATGCAAGTTCCACCAATGGTCTAAAAGCAAGATGCCAAGAATTCTACATTTGAAAACCTTCAGCATACACAGATCTGCATCTAACAACGTTCAAGTTTAGGAACTATTCTGCTAATCTTCCGTCATAGGTTTGGCCTCATAAATAAACAACATAGTTATTGTGCTGGTCTTTAGAACAAAGGGTCCTGGGTATGATTCCCAGCCAGTAGAGAAATTTTGATTTTCATTGGTTAATTCCTCTGGCTAGGATGGCTGGATATTTGTGCTATCTTCAACATCAGAATTCACCTTAGATAGGGCCCCAGGGCCAAGGGTCACAGAGACATGCAGGTTGACCATAGACATCAACTGGAAAGACTTGCACCAGGCCTCTCCTGAGGTCACACACCGTTTTAAAAAAATTTAGAACAATAATGTTATTAGTTTTACACCCCACTAAACACTTTTACAGTTTTTGGAGATATGAAGGTGCCAGAATTTTGCTCCATAGGAGGTTTTTTATGTGCCAGTAAATCTACCTTCAAATACCACCGGACTGAGTTGGGATTAAACCCATCAACTTAACTTTAGAAGATCGTCAGCATGGCCTTCAGTTGAAGCTGAGACACCATTGTTACTACAGAGGCATTAGAGGGAGCTCTGCACTCACATGTTCACTGCCAGTGTGACTGACATTGGTATTTTATGTCCTGATTTATTTTATATTTTGATGTGAAAAGTACATTCCAACCATCAACAGAGATGATGTTATTAGGGAGTGGTTGGAAGAGAGTGACAACAAAGTGAATGTTGAGTTACCTCCAGAATTAGGATATGAAGATTCTGATATTGATGAACCATGTAACAGTGATCATGGCAGTAATATGAGACTATGGGAGATGACCTACTTTCTACCAAATCTGTTGTCCCTGATGCTTCCATTACAGTAAATATTTGTGGTCCACATTATGTAGGGAGAGATAACATTACTTTATGGAATATTCATCCACCATTGCAGCGCACGAGAAGAAGAGTAAGAAACATTGTGATCCATCCACCGGGACTGAAGTCCATAGCAAAGAGTGCTTCTACTATCTATGATTCTTGGAATCTATTTTTTTCTGATCCTGTTATTGAAAAAACAATAAGTTTTACAAATTGTGTCATGTAGTACACATTCAAAATCCAAATCATATTTTGATTTTTCATGTGTTTCTAATGTCCTTGTTATATTTTTAATTTTATCTTGTGTAAAATCAGCTGAACATGTCCACAATAAGCGATGAAACATGTCCCGATAATTATTAATACAGTATTGACTTGGAGAATAAAAACAAAATATCAGCATTATAAAGGTGGAGTTTTTGATTAATAATCTCACAAGACTATACCACCAATAAGTGATTATATTTACAGAGAGATGGGGTGTACATAGGTCCAGCTGGGCTTTATCTTGTGTGACTGACAAAGTCATTTTTATGCCAAATGTAGTCAGTGAAGAGCTGTCAAACGAGGTGGAAACGTGAAAGTAAGTGCCAGTATGCCTCATCAACATCGGCATGCGAGTTCTGGCTCATACAGGGTATGCTGCTGTGACAATGATATGTGTGTTGAAGCAGTGGATAAAAGAGGGTCGTGCGCAGTGATGAGTGGGTATTAGATAACGCAATATGACTACAGCATGGAACAACCACCACCTTGTCTGCATGGCCATAATGGTCTATGCCCAGCCACAAATGGTGAGGAATGTGCAAGCCTTCTTCGAAGAATGATGGGTACGATTGCTTCCCTGACCTGTGCATTCGTCTGACATGTTACCCATCAAATATGTCTGGTATATGGCTGGTGGGCAACTTGTTCATAAAGGTCCTCCAGTAACCAGCGTCGATCATTTGTGAACTTGCATACAAACTGCACGAAAGGAAATTCCCTATGAACATATCCACAACCTCTTTGATTTCATGCCACAGTGTTTACAGGCTCTTGTATAGAGGCTGCACAAAATACTGAATACCCAAACTTAAAGCTCATGTATAGATCTATGAACTTAAACACTTGGATATTGTCATGTATCTAATCTGCAGCATAAAGTTCATTTCTATCATACTATTCCTTTTTGGTGTTGCAATTTTCATAAACGTTAGTGTGTGTATGTATTTATATATGTTATTTGTTTTGTTCTAAAAAGTGCAGTTAGGAAAACATCTATGGTTTCAACATCCAGCCATCAGTTTGTAATTTGTGATTGAGAAGTACAACTAGCAAGAATGCAGTAACCGGACCGCTCGGCAAGCTATTCGTAGTGTTGGTCTATGCACACATCACTACTAGCATGCATATAATAATCACGTAGGTCTATATTATTCATCAGTTTTTGTGCTAAGTATTTTTTACATATGTAAATGAATAGTTGTTAGTGATGAGTAAGAAAAGCAGAGTTACAACGCACAGTTTCAATTAACAGTGATCACGTTTGCACAAAATAATGGCAATCATGCCGCAGTACATGAGTTTTCTGTAGATCCATTACATGTCCAATACTGGCTTAAACACAAAGAAGATCCTTATAATTTCAATGCCAAAATCAGGTCAGTATACAGAAATTTGAAATGACCTCTTAATATACGAGGGTGAATCAAAAAGTAAGTTACAGTAGCTCACCACGAGAGCATACTGTGTGTCGTTACAGTTACAGTAACTGCTGACACGTCCGATAGGAAGGTGTGTGTGCAGAGCAGGCTAAGCTCAAGGGCGCGTCAACTGGATGTTCACTCCAAATGGGAGTGCGTGCAACGATCAGATTTCTATGGGCTAAACGGCTCAATTGCACGGACATTCATCGTGAAATCACTGCTGCATATAGTGAGCATGCAATTTCTTGCCCAGGTATTGTAAAGTGGTGTATGCAATTTGACATCGGACGCACAGATCTCATGGATGAATATTGCAAAGGCAAGCTCGCAACATCCAGTATCATTGCAAATGTTGACTGTGTGGATGGGATCATTAGAGAGAATTGGCGCATATCACTGCAGGAAATTGCCAGCATGCTGAACATTTTGTATAGTAGTATGTTCTCCATTGTTTACCAGCACCTTGGATTTCATAAACTGAGTCAAAGATGGGTCCCACGTCTGCTCACCGATGTTCATAAGGGACAACATTCCAATTGTCACTGGCATTTTTCCAACGGTTTCTGTGGAGAGCAACAGGTTTCTGAGGTGAATCATCATGGGGGATGGTACGTGGGTCCACCACTTCACCCCTGAAACAAAGGAATATTGATGGAATGGATGCACACCACATCACCACCACGAAGGAAGGCCAAGGTCCAACCTTCAGCATAGAGGGTGTGGTGCGCGTGGAATTTATTCCAAAAGGCACGACTATCAACTCGGCTTTGTATTGTCAAATGTTGAACCAGTTATGTACGACAATTAAAGAAAAGTGGCAGGGAAAATTGAGCACTGGTGCGATTTTGTTGCATGATAATGTAACACTTCACATGGCCCGCCAAATCTCCCAACTACTGCAGCGATTCAAGTGGGAAGTATGGCAACATCATCCATACAGTCCAGACTTAGTGTCATGCGATTATCACGTGTTTGGTAAGCTGAAAAGGATCTCGGTGGACGATGATTTCGAAATTATAAGGAGGTGAAAGCAGCTGTCTCCAGGTGGTTACATAGTGCTGAAGATGATTTCTACGCATCCAGAATCGAAAAGCTGGTTAACCGTTCCGAGAAATGATTACAGTCTCTTTGGGGACTATATAGAAAAGTGAACTTATATTGTATGTTATCATAGACGTGTTGCCTATGTGTAGGTGGTTTCATAAATGGCCATAACTTACTTTTTGATTCGCCCTCATATGTAACTGGATTAAACAATTACAGGTATTCAATTTTGCGTGAAGTGCTATGTTTAAAGGCACTGGAGATCACAAAGAAAATTTTAAGTCCAAAGAAGTCATGCCACCATGCTGCTTCTCTGGCAATCACTGTTCAAGAGTTTTACCAATAACACTCTCCACTTACTGGCGAAATCACTCTTGTATCCTTGTCCTACTCACCAACATGACCAATGGTACACCAATAATCCCCCCCTCCTAATGGTGCAACAGCCCCTAAGGGCCTTGGCCTACCAAACCGCTGACCGCTGCTCAGCCCAAAGGCCTGCAGATTACGAGTTGTCGTGTGGTCAGCATGACGAATCCTCACTGCCATTACACCAATAATGCTATAGACAAAATATGAAAAGATATCCTTTAATTAGAAATATGCATCACCAGATAGGTAAAAGTAGTAACTTTATTTTTAAAAAGTTCATAATTATCAAAATTAATTTCATACTCAATCAATGAAATTGAAATGATGTATCAACAATAAATTGATAGTTGTGATATGTTAATTCTGTTCCAAGAACTACAATATATGCATTCAAAAGTTTGAAATCAGACAGATACAATAACAAATAACCACTTCAGATAACCTCTAATAATACAGGTAAATGTTTTTATTTGGTCTTCTCCTTGTTTAAAATATTCTTTCTTCCAATATTTCATAAATTAATATAAAAATTCCACTAAGACTCTCGTAATGAAGAAGGAAGGCCAATGCAGGATCCACCTCATGGTATATAAAACAGATACAGTAGACATTAGTATAGTTGAGAAATCATTCATCAGTAACATAGCAACCAACTGTTATCTTATCAAATAATTCTGAATCAGCGTCTGCGCTACCCTTTCCCGGTCTGTACACTCCAAAGACATCAAGTTGCCTATTAGCTTTAGAGATGAGCCTTACACCTAGAATTTCATGTTTGTCGTCTTTAACTTTTTCGTAGCTTACAAATTCTTCTTTCACCAGAATGAATACTCCCCCTCCTACCATTCCTATCCTATCTCTACGATACACACTCCAGTTCCGTGACCTGCTCAGTAAATGATTGGAGAGACTGCCTATACGGAATTAGCCAGTATGTCTGACATAGACAAGGATTTGCAAATCAGAAGATAGTTAAGAGTCTGAATATCATGAGGAAGGCTCATCAAGAGTTCAGTCAAGGGGAGCTGAGTGAGCACAAAAAGTAGAAGCTTTGATCTCATAAACAGCTGAACATTCAATTGTCGAAGGCCTCTGCAGTACGATACAGTGTGCCAGGACTGGAAATAAACTGGAAAACAATCAACTCAATTTATAAAAAATCCATAGGACACAGTAGCACATGCAGGAGAAATTATTTTTTGGAACAAATAAAATCTTCACTTCACTGTTCGGTCAGTGCCATAATGCTGCAATAAGAAAAGCAAAAGATGAACGTACAAATTATTTATAGATGTGAAGTTATGGAGATTATTCACAGATAGTTATATTTCAATAATCGCTCGGTGTATATATTAGGATAATTGGCACAGTGTAATCATTCATGTTAAATATTCACAAAGGTGAGCAATATCATGATAAAATTTGTTGCAAGTGAATAATAATCAATTAATTCTGATGCACTATTCAAAGTAGATTATTTTAAAACAAATTCTGTAAAAAAAATTTCAATTTAACATTTTGGAAAATGAAAAGTAATATTGGTAATATACATAAGAAAGAACTTCCTCATATCTTAAATGAGAAGAATATCAGTAGGCAAATGGTAAAGAAAAAAATTAATCTAGGTTGGGCATTCAAGTACGTAGAGCAGTTCAAATAATTATACAGCATATTCTCAATGGTCATGTTACAATAATATAACCCATGTTCAACAAAGTTTGAGAAGAGTGACCTATTCTCAAGTGTGGTCTGTTGTATTTTGTAAAGAAGAAGTGAGTTCCCACACATGTATGACTATAAAATCAGGATGATCCTGCTATAAAGATGCAAAAACAGGCTGTTTTCAGACTGTCAATGGACTAGACAAAAGAATGGTTGAATAGGTGGCTAAATTTCTAGAAAACAGAACTCAAAAAATTGGAGAATTATCTAACCCCCTGCAATGACTAAGAGGGGGGTCTCACAAGACAGTATTATTGGACCTTTATGTTTTCTTATGTATGTAGATGATATGAGTAAAGAACTGGCATCAAAGAAGGTTTTTGCATATGATGTTATACTGTACAGAGTAGTAAATAAATTACAGGATTGTGAACAACTTCAAAAAATACCTCAACAATGTTGTGAGATGGACAGTTTTAATAACTGTGTTGATAGGGTGAAAGTCCCTCAATGGGATGACTGTAAGTACTCAGGTGTTAATATAAGGAAAAATGTTCATTGGGGTAATCACAAAAATCACATAATGTAGGGCGTGTAGTAAGGATGTAAAGGAGAGATCATGGAAGTCACGGGTAAGAACCCAATTAGAATGTTGTTCCAGTGTATGGGACCCTCACCAGGATTACACGATACAAGAACTGGAATACAGGAAAGTAGCACGATATATTCTGGGTGATTTCTGACAACAGAGTAGTTTTAAGAAAATGTTGCAAACTTTGGGCTGGGAAGACTGTGGAGTAAGGAGATGAACTGCCTGACTAAGCGGTATTCACTGAGCTGTCAGCGGAGAGATGTCGTGGAATGACATAAGTAGATGAATAAACTTGAGTGGAGCTTTTAAAGGTGAGAAAGATCATGATTATATGAAGATAAAGTTGGAGTTCAAGAGAACAAAGTGGGGCAAATATTCATTTATAGAAAAAGGAATAATTTATCAATAAATTTTTTAAGTTCATTAAAATCATTTAAGAAAAGACTAGGTAAACAACTAATAGGGAATCTGCCACTTGGGTGACAGCTCTAAATGCAAATCAATGATCACTGATTGATGTTCAAGTCCTCAAACATGATAGAAAGAGACGGGAACAAAGGCAAGAAGATATTCATAATGAAGAGGTTATGACTGACTGACTGCCTGGGATACAGTGCATAAATATCAGCTTAGTGGTGAAACTACATGGGATGAATGAGTAAGGAACCATTACTTAGGGAACTATATAGAATAACAGAAACAGAGGGAGAACTAAGAGATAATGCCTAATACCCATACTTCATAGAATGGGGTATAAAAAAGGAAAAGGAACCAGTGCTTATTAAGAATCCTGGATGTGTTCAAACTGAAATATTAAAGGCACAGCAGTGTATATATGTGAGCATATGATACATAAAACATAACTTAAGGCACACATCAATGAAAATTCTAGATATGCTAAAGACATGATGAATGATTTCTCCACAACTTTTATGTCTGCAGAATAATGAGTACTGGTACCAAACAAATTAGTTATTCGTTGCAATCAAGCTGAATTGTCTTTCCTTCTTTACCACCTTCATGTTCAATTTCCTTAAAAATAGGAGTCTTATAAGTTTAATTTTACATTCACCAGTATAACATTCATATTGCATGAAGTTAGCCACTCAAAATTCATAGCAAACCAGTATTTACCATATTAACAATTTTATTTTTGAGTATTTGATAATGTATCTTGAGTGAGATAGAAACATAAAAAGAGAACACATTAAAATAAAGACACTCTTACATAACAATATACGTAACATTCTGTGTAGTACAGTCGTGGATAACAAAGCGATGACATATCAAACAATCTAATGAAGCGGTATTGCTCAACATTGAATGGACTAGAAAAAACCTGAAACAGATAAAATCACCATCAGAATCAGGAACATTATCAAATTCTACAGCAAAACACAATAGAAGTATAAATATAATATAATAAAATAAAACAAGAACTGTACTAATTTTACATACACATAAAGTGAGGCATGCATTTTTGTGCAACAGACTTCCAGCAACCTACTATTTCACAAAATACAGTATTCCAGATATGGACTATTTTACTTAGATGGGTAGATTACAATGAAGAATTACACACTATAAAGTAAGGTAGCTGGCAATTGCCAGTGATCACAAACATAAAAGAACAAAAATCACACCATAACCAAAAGACAGAAGGAGACACATATTGCACTAACAATTTTAGTACAAACACATAAACCTGCTCAAATCAAAATATCTCAGAATTCTGAGATAATTTTAACATGAAGCCCAAGTAATTTTAGTACAGCCTGAAATCAATGCACACTAAGTGCCATGCAAAAAGTACTTTGCTTGTGTTTTTTTATGTTTTATGATTTATTTTACTAGTGCAATTATTATTATTATTATTATTATTATTATTATTATTATTATTATTATTATTATTATTATTATTATTATTATGGTACAAACTACTTGTCCAAGTCACTTGAGCATCATAATTAACATAACATACACCATCAATCTGTTATTAATGATCTGCATTTCGGGCTGTCACCCTAGTGGCAGATTCCGTATCTTTTGCTTACCTCACCTTTTCTTGAACGTTTTCAAAAAACTGTGTGTGCACAATGTCCAGCCAAATCTACAGCATGCAAAGACCTGAAATTTTTAACATACAATCGTTGGGATGGAAGTGGTCCAAATGCACCTAAAAGCCAGATTTTTCATTTTTTGTATTTATTGGAGAGTTATGAATGAAAAACCAGCAGATTACATGTGTTCCACCAGGATTTAAAAATGTATAGATTCACTGTCAATAGGCAATGTACAGATAAGTAATACAAGGTTAGGAGCTATTTTAAGTCCATGGCGTAGGAAGCCATTTTTGGTCTCCGACTCAAGGAGCCATATTCACTCTGTGATAACAGGAAATGTTTTTTGTCTATATGAGTGTGATGCCCAGCCAAATTTACGGCAAGCAAATTATTAACATAGGCATATTCTCAAATAAATCTTTATACAGGTAAAGGCCTGCTTCCCATGAAATATTTGTAGTAGTTTTCATTGTCTCAATTATTTATTTATTTATTTAATATATTTCATATTTACCTGATAGTCATTTCATTCAAATAAATTTTAGGAAATACAGGGATTTCGCTATCATCATCATCATCATCATCATCATCATTTTCATTTCCCGTTGTCCAGTCCTGCCAGGTCGGGGTGTTGATAGCACTTCTCTACCGTTGCTTCTCCTTCCACCACTCCTTTTCAGTAATTGTATTCCATTCCAGTCTTCTTTATACTGTTCTTGACAGTCTCTATCCATCTTGCTCTGGGCCTCCCTCTTGACCTCTTTCCCTCTATATTAACCTCCACTACTTGTTTTGATATCCTTTGCTCCTTCATCCTCACACTCAGTTTTTCTACTCCTATTTATTTTCTGACCTCAACATTTCTTATTCTGTCTCTCCTTGTCTTCCCTACAATACTCCTCAGAAACTTTATCTCACTGGCCTGAATTTTACTCTCATATCTTGCTGTCAATGTCCAAGTATCTAATACATACATTAATATAGGGGTATAGTACATTTTTTACATTAGGAACTTCTTTGTTCTGCACCAAGTTCCTTACATTCTGGTAGAATGTATTTACCACTTGTACACTTCTACTGATTTCCTTATCTACCCTTGCATTTTGCATTATTTTACTTTCCAAATATTTGAAGCATTCAACAACCTCAAGGCTTTGTCCTCTGATACTAACGAATCCTTTTCCTTCTATTTCTCCTCTTGTCATCACCACTGTTTTGCTCTTTCCCACATTTTTTTAATACCATATTTCTCAATATTGTCATTTAAAGCCTCTAGTTGGATTTGCACTTCTGTATTGTTGATTAGTATCATCTGCAAACAAGAATATTTTCATATCCCCTCTATATGTTGCCTTTGTTTTCTTTAGAATTTCATCTGTAATCATTATAAATATAAGTGGAGATAGTTTTTATACATTGCTTTCACTAATTTCCTTGATTGCTTTCCACATCCTTTTCTTTCCAGGGTTTCCCACAATTTTTCTCTATTAACACTATCATATGCTTTCACTAAATCACGGAAAACCATCACCAGATCTTTTCCATATTTCCACTGTTTTTCTATCAGTAACTCATGATAAATATAGGATCTATTGTTGACCTACCCTGTTGTAAGTTATACTGCTCTTCTTCTAAATTTCTTTCCACCCTTCCTCTCAGCCTCCTTTATATTATTCCCTCCAATATTTTGGCTACTTATGACAACAGTGTAATCCCTCAATAATTGTTGCATACCTTCCTATCACCTTTCTTAAATACTGGTATTATTACACCTTTACACCAACCATCAGATACTTGCTTCTTCCTTCATATACACCTTAGCAGCCTATATAACCAATGTAGATCAGTAGGTCCTGCTACCGTTACATTTCCAAACGTTTTATCCATCCCTGCTGCTTTACTTGTTTTCATTTGTTTAACAGCCATTTCCTCCTCTACCATTGCAATATCACTCTCTGTTTCTGGATCATCCTCATTTGCCACTACACTCTCTTCTGCATTATTTCCCACATTCAAAAGTTCATCAAAGTAATATAAATATTTCCACCTATTCTTTATCTCCTCTTGATCTGTTATTACATTTCCACTCTCTTTCTTCACTTGTTTTGTGTACATTTTTCCTTTTCTCCTATTTTTTATCAATCCATACATCCTTTTTTCACCATTTAGATTCTTTTCCAACTCTTGTATCATTCTCTCCAAATATTTTTTTCTTTTCCTCATTTACCACTTTTTTACACTTACTTAATCTTAATTAATCTTACTTCTTTCTTTTCTACCTTTATTTCATTCTTACCATTTGTTATGACCATACACGAATTGCATTTATAATTAAGCATGAACACATTGCTTACAGAAATAATTGTAATGAAATTGTCTCATGATACATCTGAATAACCAACCTCAACAAATGGGCAGACAAAAACAGTCTCTATACAAATGCTGTGTTCGACATTCGCGCATTCTACTGGGATATAACAGTCTCCCATGCTTATTTTGAAGAAGAGAATTTGGTGATCATTTAAGTAACATAGTCCTTAAGGTACTGTGGCGGACGGCGTTTCCTATCTGGTCGGCAGGTTAGGCTTGAGGGTGGAGGTCTGTTTTCTTCTGCCTCAAGTCTTCAATTTCGCATGTCTTCTTCTGCCCCAAGTCCTTGATATCTCCCAGGGATTGGTTCATTCATCCGGTCAGTGAAGATGAAAGGTTGTTTATATTCAGGATGATGTTCTTGTTGACTTGGGGCTAGTTTCTGATCAGTGAATGTTCCCGTATTCTTTGGAACCTGCGTCCTAAGTATTTGGTCAATATGTCTTTTGAGGCTATAACCATCGTCTAGCTGAATCTGATAATGTAAATGACCAAACTTTTCAATGACTACTCCATACTTCCATGGCATTTTATTCCCTTCATAGAATTTCACTTGGACTCTGTCTCCCATGCTTAGATTGTGATGTCCATGAGTCTCCTCTTGATTTCTTTCCTGTTTGATTGGTCGAATAACATCTAGTTTGATCCGTAATGGTCTGTTCAGGTACAATTCAGCTGGTGATTTTCCAAATTTTGAGGGGTGGCACGATATTTCAGTAGGATCTCTTACACTTTTCTGGATATAGACAAGGGCTCATTCGACATAGCGTTTTAGCATCTGGACGTTTCGTTCTGCCATTCTGTTAGTTGCTGGATGTCCAGGAGCTGTGAATTTTTGCAATATACCATGCTTCCTACAGAAGTATTTGAATACATCACTTACAAATATTGTAGCGTTAGCAGAGACTATCGCTATTGGGAATCCATGAAATGCAAAAATTTCTCTTAATAGCTCAAGTGTCTTAGCAGATGTTGGAGCTTCTCGAATTACTTTGATTTCTGCCCACCTGGATTTTGCATCAACAATTAGAAGGAAGTAGAAACCTTGAAATGGACCTGCATAATCCATGTGGACATGGCTCCAGTTTTCTGTAGGGACGTCCCAATGGTGAATCAGTGCCTTCGCTGGAGAGGATCGAATGTCAGTGCAGGCCAGACAAGATTTTACCATTTTCTCAATGTCCTTATCGATATTCTTCCAGTAGCAATACCGCCTTGCTAATTGTTTCATTCTTGTAATCCCTATGTGTGTGCTATGTAATTCCTTCAGGACTAATGGCTGGAGCTTTGAAGGAATGGCGACTCTTTGACCCTTGAATAAGATTCCATCATCTAGTGTGAATTCATTGCCTATGGATTCAGATGACATGACCTCCGCTTTGATTTTTGATAACAATTCATCATTTTCTGTTGAAATTCTATTATTGTCAGGATTTAATTCCGTGGTTGCTATTTCAGCGATAGTTAAATAACAGAGTTTATGAACTTCTTCACTGAACACTATATCTTTTGATATGTGTGACTGATTGATCGCTGCTCTTGACAAGCAGTCAACATTGGCATGTTCTGAACCTATCGTATACTCAACTTCATAGTCAAACCCCGAAAGGAATGATGCATATCTTAGCAATCTAGCAGAAGTCATAGCTGGTAATCTTGAATTCTGATGGAAGATTCTGGTAAGTGGGCTATTGTCTGTTATCAACTTAAACTTACATCCAAATAGATACATATAAAAATGGTTGACAGCGAGCATAATTGCTAGAGCCTCATGATCCAGCTGGCTGTAGTTACGCTCGGCTGAATGACCTTGAAGCAAATGCGATAGGCTTTTCAACATCAACAATGTGTGAAAGGACTCCAGCAATACCTGTTGGACTGGCGTCACAAGCTAGAACCAGTGGTAAATCTGCATTATAGGTGTCAGCACTCGATCACTTGCAATCTTCTCCTTTAATCTGGCAAATGCTGATTCACATGAACTAGTCCAATGAAACTTCTTATTCTTACGGAGAAGCTGCCTCAAAGGGTAGGTCATAGTTGAAGTATTTGGAATGAATCTTGAAAAATATGTTATCATTCCAAGAAATCTTTGAACATCGTTTGTATTGACCGGACAAGGCATTTCAAGTATTGCTTTAACTTTTGCTAGTGACTTCATGATTTTGTTATATTCAATGACATGGCCGAGATATTCGATGCTGGTTTCAAAGAAAGCACACTTCCTTTGATTTCGATGTAAGTCGAATTCTTTGAGCCTTTGAAGGCAGGCAAATAGGTTTTGTTGACATTCTGTTTTTGTAAAGCCATGGATAATAATGTCATCAAAATATGAATGAGTTTTTGATAGTCCAGATAAAACTTTATCTATGATTCTATTAAATTCGGACGGAGCTGTTTTCATCCCAAAGGAAAGACGATGCAAGCGATATGTACCTCGATGTGTTGATATGGTTTGGATATTGCTGCTCTCTTCATCAACCTGGAGATGAAGATATCCTTTATATATGTCCAGGCGGCAAAAGTACCTCGAGTTTCTCAAGCTATTTAGGATGTCATCCACTTTCCGAATTGGGTCGTTTGCTGCTACTAATTTGTCATTAACTCCTATCTTGTAATCAACGCAAAGTCGAACTCCATCATTGGACTTTGGAATCACTACTAGTGGCAAACCCCAATCACTGTAATTGATTTTTGAAATTATCCCACCTGCTTCTAAATCGTCTAACTTTTTTTCTACTTTCTCCCGTAAGGCATATAGAACGTCACGTTCTTTATGAAATACTGGCTTGGCATCCTTACGGATCTGAAGAGACACTTTAAAATTTGGCACGCACCCTATCTTTTCTTTGAAAATTTCTAGCTCTTGATTATCTCAGTAATATTACTGACTGGATATCTATATGACTAGTATTTGATTCCGCTTCATGGTCAATTTCTTGAAGATTAATACCAAGGTGACGGATCCATACACGCCCCAGAAGTGGCTCGTAGTCGTCTGGTACTACATATAACTCTTCAGATGAAGTTCTATTCTGATAAGAAACAGTAACGTTAACCTTAGCCATCAGGTAAAAACACATTCTTAGTATAAGAATGAAATGCAACCTCTGATTTCTGGAGTTGTACACGTAAGTCAAGAGCTTTGAAACTAGAATGCGGTAGCAAAGTAAAACCTGCCCCAAAATCTGCTTCAAATCTCTGGGGCATTCCTTCTATATGAACTGTAGAGTAAAATTTCTTCGCATGTGGGTAGTCGTGATATTGAAAAATGTCTATTATATGGCTTAGGCCAAATGTTTGAGTAATATCTTCTTCCCGAAGAAAATGAGAGTCAATTTTGGAATTCCTTCTCGTTGCTAACAAAGTACATATGCACACTTTCTTAATATGGCTGAGTTTTCCACATGAACTGCATTTCAGATTGTTAAAATCAGTCCTACAGTCCTACGCTAGATGATTGTCTCTACCACAAACGTGAACACATATTTTGAATTCCCAATTCCTTGTAGTCAGTTTTTGATCTGGACATGTTTGCTGGTGTTGCTTGGCTTTGATCATCGTGAGATGCATCCTGCCTTGATTTGTGATTGATTTTTTGAACAGAATCATTATAAGTACACTTGTATACAGCTAATTGTGATAGTTCCTTGCTGTCTAACTTACATACTTCAAGAGCAATAGATTTTGTTAAAATTTTGTCAAATTCTTGAACATTTGCCTGGAGTAATTGTTCACGAACTGAACTGTCATAAATTCCCCTGAAGAACTGTGCTCTTAGAAATACATCAGCAATGCTCACCTTACATTCACATGCAGAATTGAAGTCGCAGTCAATTGTAGCATGTCTTAATGTAGCCACATAGTCAGCAATATGTTGGTTTTCAAGCTGGTAAGTGGATAGAAACCTATGCTGGGCTACAAGAACATTCTTCTTAAGACAAAGATGTTTTTCTAGGGTTTCAATTAAATTGTCATAATCAAAATCATTAGGTGTTTTTGGTGCCACTAGCGCAGATAATGTGTTATAATTCGTAGATCCAATCGAATTAAGTAGCATCTGAGTGGCATATTTCTTGTTGGTGAACACATTTTTCAATTGTAGATAGTTTTCGAAACGTTGCCGGTAATTTTGAAAGTTCTCTGCTTGCGGGTTGAAACATTTGAAGGGTGGAATAAGAAATGTATTCGAATTAATAATAGGTTGAGTAGGTTGAACTGATGCTTGACTTCGCATTTGATCTAAGAGTGCGTGTTGATTGGCATTCATTGCTGCCAAAATTTGCCTAAACTGGTCTGCATCCACGTAGGAATGTTTTAAGTTATGTCTCACATGAAATTAATTGAATGCTAGGAATATGATATGTACATAGTCGAGGTTATATAGGTAAAATGACAGTTGTATTTCAGTTCAGTCACTAATCGCAGAACATGTTTTTATTTACACACAATATCATCATTTCCCTTTGAAGTTTGAAAGTTATCCTCGTTGCCAATTGTTATGACCATACACAAATTGCATTTATAATTAAGCATGAACACATTGCTTACAGAAATAATTGTATTGAAATTGTCTCATGATACATCTGAATAACCAACCTCAACAAATGGGCAGACTAGGAATAAAACAGTCTCTATACAAATGCTGTGTTCGACATTCGCGCATTCTATTGGGATATAACACCATGCTTTCTACTTTTGTTTAATAACCCCCTTCACCGTTCCATTCCACCAAGGTTTCTCCTTTCCCGTCACTCTCGCCAAAGTTCTGCCACAAATCTTATCTGCATAGCTTACAAATATGCTTATAAATTTGGTCATTTCTGATATAGGGATGTGATGTTTTAATGATGCTTGTTGTTTAAAGAGGCCTAACCTCTAGGTCATAGGCCCTGTGCTGTTTTAATTTCTCCCAAGTTCCTCTATCTTTTAAGTTCCATAATTTTCTTATGTCTTATTTCTTTTACTCTCACAATTGTACCTGTTTTCAATTTTGCTACCACTACTCTGTGGTCTCCATCAAATGCCTCACCTGGTAGTGCTGTTACATCCATTAACAGTTTATGATTTGTTTCTTCAACAAAAAAAAAAAAATCAATAACTGTTTTTGTCCTTCTTTCACCCCAGCCATATCTAGTGATCTTTCTGTTATTATTCTTTCTAACCCAAGTGTTACCCACCATCATTCTATTTCTCTCTCAAAAATCATCAACTTATAACCCTCGCTGTTTTATTTTCCATATCCAAAAGGAACAACCACTTCTTCTTTTCCAGTTCTGTCATTCCCAACCTGCACATTGAGGTCTCCCATGACCATCACTTCTGCATTGGTGATTATTTCCTCGAGTGTCTCCAAGATTTCCTCTATATTTTCCCCACTGTTTCCAGTTTTGGGTGTATGAGCTTGGATGAAGTCTTTCACTCCTTCTTCCATGCTCAGTCATACCCTGTTTATTCTGCCACTAACATAGTCTACCTTATTCACATTTTCATCCAGGATTTTGTTAACAATCACACCTACTCCATTTTTTTGCCTCACCTCCTACTCTCAAGTATAGGATGTATTCTCTACTCATCTTCTTCTTCACTCCCTTTGCCTTCCACTTGATCTTATTCAGTCCCATCATTGCAACAATCTCTTTCTCCAAAAAGTCAATCAACTCTTCTTACTTCCCTGTGAGGATAATAATAACACTAATTATTCCCACTTTACAATATTGGCTGCTGGTCACCTACCTTTTACAGCTCCCCCAGCACAAGAACTGCACATCACCTGCAGGGTATGCACTAAACTTTCCCGAGTTTGATATTTACCATCAATCGTTTTTAGGCCATTGTTATTGTACCGGGAGGTACACCTCTACGCAGCATATTCCAATTCGGCGCCTGATGAACTCCTCTATTGGTAAAACAGTGAAACTGAAACTACACCAACTTGGAACTTTACTCAGAAGATGTCACCACAGAAATATGATGTATTTTGTTAGTGTACTGTTCCCTAACCTGAGTGAATTTCCACTTGTTTTGTTTGACATTCATCAAGAAGTTTGGACATTCTTGCACAGAGGACACCACTAAAAACTATGTTCATGCACCCTGGTGCGAGGTATAAGAAGTTATCATTCAAAGAAGTTTTGTATTCATAAGTTATTTTTTTCTGATTGATGTTCATTTATTTTTGGGTTAGCAATATTTCCTTTTTATTTCCACCAGTTTTGAATCTAGCCAATCCCAAATTTCTGTAATTAATTTTCAACCTATAATAATAATAATAATAATAATAATAATAATAATAATAATAATAATAATAATAATAATAATAATAATAATAATAATAATAATAATAATAATAATAATAATAATCTTCTTCTTCTTCTTCTTCTCCTTCTATTTTGAGTGTAACTTTTAAATTGACCAATAAAATTGAGAGGGTGTGGCTGGTTTATTCGTGAAAGATCTCGAACCTTCCCTGAGGGTTTATAAACTGCGGCTTTGCACGTCTCTTGGCCACTTGATCGTCATCCTATTGACTGTGTGTGTCAAAGCAGGAGGCGGGCGGCCTCTTTCATCGGTCAACAGTACATCTACAAGGTAATGGCCACATAACATCTTTCTTTCTTGGTACCTCCGCAGTTTAACCCGAGGCAAAGGTCCGAATCTTTAACTATGTAACCAACTTTTCTAAAATGTAAATCTTCTTTCGGCTAATGTAAAAACTTCGTAAACTCTTTAACTGTAAATCGAGGATAGAGAGTGAATTACCCTCTCGAGCTCCCCTTCATCTTGGTCTGAGGTGACTACGTTTATAACTGTTTTTCATTCTGTGATGTGGTAAATTACTTCCTATACGAGTCACCTCAGAAGTTTGGGAATAGTTCCTGTTTCACCGGCCTAGTGCCCTTTAGGTTTTTAAGTTTTCCTATCTTGGAGCACTGTACGCCTCCATTCAATTTGTGTTTTGGGCCATCTACTTAACCTGTTCTTTTCAGCAAACGCCCTGTGGGTTGGGTACTAGATACCCCTGTATAACATTACCTTTCAATTTGTAAGTTGTGCCTTGATGGCGAGTGATGGTAATTTTCTGATATTGCCTTGAATAGGCTAGAAGAAACTGAGAGCCTGTTAGCTCTTTTTCAATTTTGTGATTGTAACGAGTGCCTCTGGAAGGCTAGACATTGTATTTTGGGAGTAAGTGCTCCATAAATTAGGGAGATTTCTGCCCTTGAGTAAATTTGTGCTCTTTGTAAATTTGAGCTTGTAGCTCAGGAAATGTAAAGCTAGGGAAGGTGTTAAGGTTCTGAAACTTGGATTTTTTTCCCAATCTTGTTTAATGTTTGCTACCTGTACCTGTTAAAATTGTTAAATTTTGAGTTCTGAAAATATAACCTTCAGTTTAAGCTTTTAATTAATTTTGACATTGTAGTTAGACCCATTCACCCCAGCACCTTCTTTAACCTTTCTGCTCCATGGGTAACCCCGCAACAAGTGGTAGTAGAGCATGGTTGAATGGGTCCCAATTAAGCCCCTTTTGATGGCTAATCATAGTATCTGTTTCGAACTCTAAGAATTGTCTCAGTCGCTGGAATTTTTTTTCTTTCCTAAATTTGTAAATTTTTTTCATCATGTCTGGCCCTCGTGAAGTCCTCCATCCTGGCTACTTGCACAAGGAGGAATTGATTTATGAATTACTGATTAGGAATGTTCAATCTAGAGGCACGGTTGTGGCAGATACCACCAAGCTTAAAGAGTCATTAGAATTACCTACTGTATTAGTATCCCAACTTTGGGAGAGAAGGAAATTGATGAGGCTCTCTCCACTATCACTGATAATACCACTGAGCTAGCATCCGTAGTTAGTTTTTTTTGAAGTGAGTGATCCTTCGGCTAACCAACTTCAAAGAGTACAGACTAGCTTGTTCCATTTTTACAATAGAGTTAGGGACCTATTGTCTCTCAAGTTAAAAGAAGATCATGCTAAAGAAGCTAGTAATCTTGTTGATCATCTTTCAGAAATGTCAAATAAAGTTAGTCAATTGTTGTCGGGGGCAGCTGCTCCCAAAACCAACCAAGCCACTGTGATAAACATCGTCAGTGAGGAGGATTCTTCCAGGGGTGAAGAAGGTAGAAAATCTGTGGCAACTCAAGAAACATCTGCCCCATTAGGAAATAAGCCTGATCGTCGTACATCCATTCCACCATTCTTTTTAAATAATGCTGTGTCTGAAGCTTCTTCACCCCATAGGCCGTTACCAATTATGTCACCTGGGTTCAGTAGTTTGCCTCATCCTTTGGCTATGTTACTTAGTGGAATTTCTAAGTTTTCTATTAATTCTACTAATGGTGTCATTTCATTTTTAATATTCTTAGTTGAATTTCAAGATCACGCTCTAGTGTTTTCTCTCTCTCCTTCTCAAATTTTTCAATTTATTTACCCTTACTCCATAGGTGTTCTCTCGAACAAAATAGTCAGAGCAATAGCTGAACAATCTTCTATAGAAAACTTCCACGCACATCTGCTGGCTAATTTCATTCTGGCTCGAGCCATGTCTTCCTTAATTCAAAAGTACTATTACAGAGTACAGCGACTGAATGAAAATCTCGCAGACTTCATCCAGGACATTAAGTTCTACAACAGGGTATTCACTCTTCACTTCCCTGAAGATCAAATTGTGCAGACCATTGTTGAAGGCATTTTCCCGCCTGATAGGTCATATCTGTGTTTCGCATCGCGTCCTCAAACGTTTGCAGAATTAGAAGCTATGGCATTCTCAGCCGAAGGAGTTAGGTATGCCGACACCTTACGAGTCGCTAAGGAACCCCCTCAGTCTTCGAGTAACTTTCGGCCTCAACCTTGTTGAACTTTCACCACCCGCAAATGCTATGCTTGTGGGTCGACAGATCATCTGCGTAACAAGTGCCCTTTGATTAAATCCAGTGGGACAAAGAATGGGGCAGGGTCATCGCAAGGATGTTTCAAGTGTGGATCCTTTAATCACCTCGCCAAAATTTGCCCTAATGCCAATAGCACCCGTTCCTGCTCAACTTCTGGTGCAACCCCCATGAACTCCAATAATTGAAAGTGACTAGTGTCATCGGCTGAGTCAGCAGGTTCATTTTTCCAAGGCTCAGCCCCCATTAAACCCAGCGAAAGTTCGACTAAGGATAAGTTCGACTAAGGATAAGCGTTCTTCTAATGTATCATTTCATGGTCCTAAAGAATGCCTCAGAATTGTGGCGGAGACCCCCGCACTTGTACCTTTTCTTAAAATTGAGTTGAACAATGAACTGGTCACGGCTCTATTAGACTCTGGGAGTGTTTGTTCTATAATTTCGGCTGAGTGGTATTCCAAATTAAATTCTGTCTGTAAGTTTTCTGATTATTGTTCATCTTTGGTTCAAAGCATTTCAGCTAATTCCTCTCCATTAGAAATTTTAGGTTTCATCTCTGCCAAAATTCGTATTTCTAAATTCACCTGGAAAGTAAAACTGTTTGTAGCTAAGCACTTGTCTTGCCCTATAATATTAGTAGCAGACTTCATGTCTCATACCGGTCTGGTGCTCAACATTCAGAGCAAGTCGTGCACTTTCAAATTTGCCAACAATTGTAAAATTCATTTGCTTAAGTGTAATTCTGTGTCATGTTCATCTGTTTTGCCTACCCAGGATGAGATGTTGTTAGACCTTAGACATCTACCTGAGGAGCAGGCTGATAGTATTCGTCAGTTGTGTCAGTCATTTCCTGATGTGTTTTCTGATACTCTTGGTGTTACCGATCTTATTGAATACAAGATTGAGGTTACGGATTCGATCCCAGTTAGATATCCTCCTTATAGGCTATCTCCACCTAAAATGAAGGCTCTTAAAGAGATCACTGACCAGATGTTAAAGGACGGTATTATTCGACTTTCTAAGTCGGCGTATTCATCGCCCATTTTTCTGGTGCTGAAACCTGAAGGTGGCTTCAGGCCTGTAATTGACTATAGGGCTTTAAATCGGAAGGTGGTGTTACAAGCTGTGCCTCTTCCTGACCTTCACTCTCGGTTTTCATGGTTTCGGAAAGCTAAGTTCTTCATCATCCTAGACCTTAATCAGGCATACAACCAGATCCCTCTAGCTGAAGATTCGAAGCATCTAACAGCCTTTGCCACAGATTGGAACTTGTATGAGTACAACCGCGTGCCTTTCGTGCTCCCCACGGGGGCAGCCGTGCTCACTAGACTGCTAGATAGGGTCTTCTCCGACATAAAATTTGAATACTTGTACCATTATCTTGATGATGTAGTTGTATTTCCTGAGACCTTTGAAAAACACCTAGATCATCTGAAGGAAGTACTCAATTGCCTTCGTAAGGCCGGGTTGACTGTGAAGTTATCTAAGGTAGCTTTTGTAAGCCTTCTATGTCATTCCTAGGACATATTGTGTCGCCCGATGGTGTTTCTATCGATCATTCCAGAACACAGGCCATCCGTGATTTCAAACCAGCTACGTCTTATTTGCATTAGAGAAGTCTGACTTTGGAAACTGATAATCAAGCCTTAAGTTGGGTCTTAGCTAGGCCACATCGTACTGGTCGCATAGCCCGTTGGGCCATTAGGATTTCTGCGTTCCAATGTGATGTAAGACATATCAGAGGATCTGAAAATGTTGTTGAGGATGGACTAAGCCACATGTTTTCTCATGATGTGGAGACCACTGAACAGAAAGATAGTTCTTCTCTGCCCGTGTCCATACCTGCAGGTGTAAATGCCATTCTAACTGATGCCCCCATGTTGTTTAGGGGTATTGAAAAATATCAACGTGAAGATCCTGTGCTGGCCCCTATTATTGAAACCCTTTCTTCTGGGGAACATGTCGTCCCTTATGTACTGAGGAACAAGGTTTTGTGTTGCCCGTCGAGGCACGATCAGAAGATGAAAGTAGCGGTTCCAGCCGTGCTTGTACCTATGATCTTCAAGTACTATCATGAGACCCCATTAGGGGGCATTTAGGCATCTTCAAAACTCGGGAAAAGATCCGAGAAATGTTCATTTGGAAAGGTATGGACAGTGAAATTCGTGAATTGGTAAAAGCTTGTAAATCTTGCTTGCTTAGTAAGCCCACCTTGTCCACTAAGCTAGGTCTATTATTTTCTCATCAAGCGTCATGCCCCATGGAACGCCTCCATATAAACTATGTCAGACCCTTCCCCCAATCAAAGGGGAACGCCAACAACTTCATTCTAGTGTGTGTAGATGGTTTCACAAGATTTTCCTGGCTATTTCTGACTAAGCTGGCTACCGCTCAGTCCACCATTTCTTGTTTAACATCTTTGCTTCTTTTGGTCCTTGTCAATACATAGTTTCTGATAATGCTAAAGCCTTTATCTCCAACCTCTTCCATAAATTCTGTTTTGATCTGTCCATTTCACATGTAACTACTTCGGCGTATTATCCTCAACCATCTCTGGCCGAGCGGGTCAATCGTAATCTTAGATCGGCTCTCGTCGCATTTCATCATGAAGATCATTCCAGGTGGGATGCGTCCCTGCATTGGTTGGCCTTTACTTTGAATTCGGAAGTTCACAAGTCACATAAGTTCACTCCAGCTTCTCTGATGCTTAAATTTGTGCCTAACACGCTGCTCTCTAACCTTTGGTCACTTAATGATATCCTTCCAGAGACAATAGATCCCGATAATATTAGAGATCTATGGAAAAAGGATAAGCACAACCTGAAGGTTTCTCATGAAAAGGTTAGGGAAAGATATGATCGTGGACAGAGGCCCACCAAATTAAAAGTTGGAGATCAAGTCATGGTTAGGAATTTTGTTTCTGCGGGAAAGCTTGCCCCCAGATTTCATGGGCCGTGCATTATATTGGATTTTCTACTCCCATTACATTATTAGTGAGCAATCCAGCCACAGAGAGGATCTTTAGAGTCCACCTCTCTCAGATTAAACCTGTATAATTAGTTTTTTTATAGGTTCACAGCCGCTAAAATTTAGCAGGAGCTTTGAAGGTTATATTTTAAAAAAATTTAAGGCCTTCTGCCCTATGATTTTATTTCCATATGTGTATGATGTGTATGTATGATCTTCCCCTCTGGTTTTCCTGCTGTCAATTTCTTTGTGGCCATTACCAAGCCCCCGTCTCCTGCATATCTGCACTACTGCCAATAAACACCTTCAACGCTGCCCGCCCCTCTGTATCACCAATAAAGATCGTACTCTCAAATCTGCTACAACACTTCTTTGTCGCCGAGATCTTACTGTTTCAGTGCCCCCTCAGCTGCCTGCCGCCGTACTACAATTGAAGTGGGGTATGGGCCCACTCCACTCCCGTGAAGACTCCTTGGGAACGGCGTGCCGGAGTCCAGCTCTCGGCAAAGGCGGAAGTGCGGTGACCCTACCGCCAACTCATCTGGGGACTGCAGATATACTTCTAATCTGTGGCGACCATCACCACGACTACCCCTCTCATAGTAGCTGCAGAGACGTATCTGAGGGTACTTGAGGGGTCTGGGTGACCTCAACTGGATATCGGCAGAGGCGGCAGGACTTGCCGTCAAATTTATCAACATGTATTTCATATTCTACTACAACAAAGACACTCTAAGACTGGAGTTAAACTACCTTTTACCTATCAACTTCAAAAAAACTTATAAATTTATTTCTCTTCAACTAAAAATGTTTTCACAAAATTCTTCTGTGTGACTACAAGGAAGGACATTTGGTGGGGGGGAGGTCTGTACCAGGAGGTACACCTCTATGCCGCGCATTCAAATTCAGCGCATGAACTCCTCTATGGCAAAACAGTGAAACTGAAACTACACCAACTTGGAACTTTACTCAGAAGATGTCACCACAGAAATATGATGTAATTGTGTTATTGTACTGTTTCCTAACCTGAGTGAATTTCCACTTGTTTTGTTTGACATTCATCAAGAAGTTTGGACATTCTTCCATAGAGGACACCACTAAGAACTATGTTCATGCACCCTGGTGCAAGGTATAAGATGTTATCATTCAAAGAAGTTTTGTATTCATAAGTTTTTTTTCTGATTGATGTTCATTTATTTTTGGGTTGGCAATATTTCCTTTTTATTTCCACCAGTTTTGAATTTAACCAATCCCAAATTTCTGTAATTATTTTTCAACCTATCACAGTCTTCTTCTTCTACTTCTTCTTCGATTTTGAGTGTAACTTTTAAATTGACCAATAAAATTGAGAGGGTGTGGCTGGTTTATTCGTGAAAGATCTTGAACCTTCCCTGAGGGTTTATAAACTGCGGCTTTGCACGTCTCTTGGCCACTTGATCGTCATCCTATTGACTGTGTGTGTCAAAGCAGGAGGCGGGCGGCCTCCTTCATCGGTCAACAGTACATCTACAAGGTAATGGCCACATAACATCTTTCTTTCTTGGTACCTCCGCAGTTTAACCCGAGGCAAAGGTCCGAATCTTTAACTATGTAACCAACTTTTCTAAAATGTAAATCTTCTTTCGGCTAATGTAAAAACTTCGTAAACTCTTTAACTGTAAATCGAGGATAGAGAGTGAATTACCCTCTCGAGCTCCCCTTCATCTTGGTCTGAGGTGACTACGTTTATAACTGTTTTTCATTCTGTGATGTGGTAAATTACTTCCTATACGAGTCACCTCAGAAGTTTGGGAATAGCTCCTGTTTCACCGGCCTAGTGCCCTTTAGGTTTTTAAGTTTTCCTATCTTGGAGCACTGTACGCCTCCATTCAATTTGTGTTTTGGGCCATCTACTTAACCTGTTCTTTTCAGCAAACGCCCTGTGGGTTGGGTACTAGATACCCCTGTATAACATTACCTTTCAATTTGTAAGTTGTGCCTTGATGGCGAGTGATGGTAATTTTCTGATATTGCCTTGAATAGGCTAGAAGAAACTGAGAGCCTGTTAGCTCTTTTTCAATTTTGTGATTGTAACGAGTGCCTCTGGAAGGCTAGACATTGTATTTTGGGAGTAAGTGCTCCATAAATTAGGGAGATTTCTGCCCTTGAGTAAATTTGTGCTCTTTGTAAATTTGAGCTTGTAGCTCAGGAAATGTAAAGCTAGGGAAGGTGTTAAGGTTCTGAAACTTGGATTTTTTTTCCCAATTTGTTTAATGTTTGCTACCTGTACCTGTTAAAATTGTTAAATTTTGAGTTCTGAAAATATAACCTTCAGTTTAAGCTTTTAATTAATTTTGACATTGTAGTTAGACCCATTCACCCCAGCACCTTTTTTAACCTCTTTCTGCTCCAGGGTAACCCCGCAACAGTTATGATGGGGACACCATTCCCAAAGGCATTTTAGAGCTACTGCCAACAATTATTCACGCCGCCCTTTACATTGGGAATAGACACCCATACAGCCACCCCTAACATGGGAAACAAATGCTGCTGATGAATAGTGTACTCATACTATTCCCTGAGTACTGGACTGCCTCTTCCACAATCCCCATGTTCCAAAGTCCATCTTCTCCGCCGTAGATTCTTTAGAGGTCTTCACTCATAACCCTGAGCTGACCCTTACAGATGCTACAATGTGTCAGTGTGCTCTGGGACTCATATACTGTGAGTAGGGGTGCCACTCCCTGTGCAAAGTTACCTCCGAAGAGGGTCCCTACCTGCTACCTATACCGCTGTCCGGCTCCATGATTAAATGGTTAGCGTGCTGGCCTTTGGTCACAGAGGTCCTGGGTTCGACTCCTGGAAGGGTCGGGAATTTTAACCTTAATTGGTTAATTTCGCTGGCACGGGGGCTGGGTGTCTGAGTCGTCTTCATCATCATTCCATACTCATCATGACGCGCAGGTCGCTTACGGGTGTCAAATCAAAAGACCTGTATCTGGCGAGCCGAACTTGTCCTCAGACACTCCCGGCACTAAAAGCTATACGCCATTTCATTTAATTTTACCTATACTGCTATATCTATATAAATAAAGTTATAGTGGGGACGCTGTCTGTAATTTCATTTATTTTGCCAATTTTTCAGATATTTATCCACTTTAGGTCAACTGAAGACCATATCATTACTTTTTAGCTTTCATGTCTGTCTGTTTCACCATCATGGCGAAGCAGCTGGATAGATATCAACCAAACTTCATATTTAGGGTATACTCATCCAGGAGCAGGTTTTTATATGCATTTATTATTATTATTTTTTTTTTTTTTGCTAGCGGCTTTACGTCAGATAGGTCTTATGGCAACAATGGGATAGGAAAGACCTAGGAGTAGGAAGGAAGTGGCCATGGCCTTAATTAAGGTACAGCCCCAGCATTTGCCTGGTGTGAAAATGGGAAACCACAGAAAGCCTTTTTCAGGGCTGCCGACAGTGGGATTAGAACCCAGTATCTCCCGGATGCAAGCTCACAGCCGTGTGACTATAACCGCATGGCAAACTCACCCGGTTTTATATGCATATGATTTAACAATCACAAAAACAGATTGGGGGTTTATATGGATATCAAACGAGTTACTTGATATTATATCATACTATTGATTTTCTATGAAATCTGTAGACTATATATGAAACGTACCTTCATTTTAAATAATTTTTGTTATCTACATAGTTTCGCTTACTCTTCAAATGACAGAGAACATCACTATTTTCTGCGGATTTCATGCTCTGTGTTAAGTGAAGACACCCTCACAGACCAACAGTGAAACCACCAGTTACCATGGCAACATCTCTGGCTGCTTGCCAGCAGGGAAATAATATAATGCCATTTACGTCATCATTCTGTAAACTTGTGAGAGACAACAAGCTGCCATTCTGCGGGATATTTGAGGAATACTGTTGGAGGTTACAATCGTCCTCAAATAGTACTAAGGGTCACTGTTAATATTTCAACAGTACCGCGGAGTGTGGCCCTTTATTTCACACCATAAGGTGTTTTATGGCATTTTACTGAATTTCTCTTCTATTTCTGTTTTCTGCTTTAATTTCTTGCCTCTTTCTTGACTCTTTAGGCTTAAGTAATACACCAAAAGTCATCTTATCTGGTTACCTAAGAATTACTGCACCTAAAAATTTCTCCTCTGTTACCACTTTCTTAAATCCGTAAACTCATATCATCACAATTTAGTGAAGGGCATTTCATTTTTCCAATACATCCACTTGGTATTTACATATTTGTCCTACCTGGCTGTCCTCAGTTTTTATCCTATCTTCAATTAATGTCAGCTTTCTTAACTGTCTTACTTTCTTCTTAATTTCTCCGCATGTATGCGAGTGCTAATCCCGAAAGCTGGACTCTCTTTCCTTTGAGTGATACTATACACTATTTCGTTCATCCATATTTCCTTTGCAATCTATGATTTCGCCAATTAAGTCGCATAACATACCTATCATTAACTGGAAATTTACAGTCAGTAGGTATAGTAAGTTGTAATAATTTTGAGAGTTGGTTGCACTTTCTATTGTAACCTAAAAATAAGCTGCCCTTGGAAAAATATGTTCAAAGTTTAAGCATTGCTTCTTCTGAACATGAGGCTGGTTTGAATGTGGTCAGATTTAAGAAGATATCTGGGGAACAATGCTGATAGCAGGCTAGTTTCAGCTTGCAGAGAGAATGTCACTGAAAATCTAAGGCATCTGAGGCTGCTTTTAATAATGTTGCTTTATGTCCCAGTCTATCTACAATATTTCACATATGCATATGATTTGGAGGACAACAGAAGCCAGTAAACGTAGGATATGTGAAACAAAGGCCTCGTACATTGTTGTGTAACTCAATTAGTGGAAACCGTCAATATGTTGATGTTATAAAGTCCAGATGTGATCTGTAATGGAAAGAAGGTGAATGAATGTGTGTAGAAAGCTGAAGCTAAGAGACAGGAAGCAATAGTGAAAAAAAATGTATGACTTATTGAGTAGTTGCCCTCTCGGACGGTCTGACAATTTTGGTTTGGAGGTCTCCTTTCCACTAGACATGAGTGTGGCACATTTTTAGAAAACAATCATCAAATTCGGGATGCACATTGGCACAAACAGTGACCATATGCGAGCTGAATTTTATGATTCTAGCTGCCACATAAGTATACAAAAAATAAAGTAACGCTTGAAAACTGTACTCAAATATCACCCTATTCAAAATTTCTAACTCAATCTACTGCATAAATAGAGGAAATATAAGTAAATGTCATAGAACCAACCATGTAGACTACTAAAAATGGCATTTGATGGCGCAATCTGTTTGTCAATATGACGTACGGTTTAGCAGCATTTAATCTTGAAATGAAGGTTGCAAATTATAAATGTGCATATACTTCAAAGTAGATTTGTAGTGATCTCTAAAGGGGAGCCATCATAATTAAAACTCGTCATATCAATAGAGACTGTCAGTAAGTGAGGGGATATTAATACACTATAAATTTCATTTTTGTTCCATATTGAAGTGCAATTATAAGAAATACAATACAATATATCAAGTAAACAATCTTACCATGAAAAGGGATAATTTCAGACGGTTTTGAGCTTATTTTAATCTTAACTCACGAAGGGAATCTTATATTGTATTGTTTATCATCCTAATAATGAGGAATATATCCAATTAGTACAATATCCTACAAACAAAAAATATACGCCAACACATTTTTTTCCTGAGAAAACAAAAAGGAGTGTCCGAATTCACCCCATATATTGGGGTGATTTCGAATGCACATGCTTTTTAAACCGCTGCCCGAAGTTTCAAAGTGTATTAGGTGATTTTGGACACAAATAGTCCTTTATTTTAACTCTTCGTTCTTTTTGCTTTAGTGTTGTGATATTTAAAATGTTCTGAGGGTGTCCAAAATATGACTAGCTGGTTAAAATCACTTTAATTATAAATTCAAGGTGTTACTGCTGATCTTTATTTTCTGACAAGGTAAATGTAAAATTTTCTGGTCTAAATTGAAACATTAGTAGTTATAAACTGCACAGGAATCCTGCTGAAAGATCTTAATAATGTTTCTTACAAATGATACAAATCTTAATTTTAAAAAAGGTCGATACAAGGAACATATAGCTGCCACGGCCTATAAATCTAAAATAAGTTTTATCTGAAAATAAACATTCCTCTCTTCTCAACTTGGGTTGGAAGTATTTTTGAAATTTCTTCTTTAGCGATTGTATCCTCATCAGGGATGTTAGGGAACACAAACACTTTTATTATTAAATGAATAGCGCACAATGTGCAAAAACAGTTTTTGTACAGATGGTCACCTACGCTAATGCCATTCTTATTATTGAGGTTGTCCTCATTTTGCAGTTTTGTGCATGGTATCTTTCACAATGATCGTTGCACAGGTTACATATACAGTCTTTGTTCGGCTGGTGGAAGGTTTTGGTTTGGCAGAATCTGTGGTGAAATCCATGAGTGGCGTAACGTGTAATTACGTGCCGTAGCTCGTAATTTGCTTGCTTCCACTCTTCCGTCATTATGGTGTCCATGGAATAGAAGTCGGACCAAATAGCATTTCTTTTCTCGTTTAAAGTTTGGCGTGCATTCTCATAGGGCTTGGTGTTTGGTAGACCAAACTGTGTTTTGATATCGTCAATGAAGTAGTCCTCTTTAGTTAGAAATGTTAACTTTGAAGGGGCTGACTTCCCAATGCCTAGAATTCTCTTGAGATATCAGGCCTTGACTTTTTCTATTGTCATCAGGTCACTGAGTGTGAGTTTTTCCCAGGTGACGCTAATCCCATAGGTTGCTATTGGTGATATGGCTGTCCTGAACATTAGCATTGCTGTACCCAATGATATTTGTTGAGGTTGTTGAATGTTGTAGATGGCTTTTATTGCTGCGGATGCTCTTTCTTTGATGTGGGTATTGTAGGATGTTAGAATAGTTCGGAGGGTGACTCCAAAGTACTTGAATTTCGACACTACTTCTAGAGGTTTGTTGTGCATGGTTATTGTATTTTTAGGTGCATGTTTTCCTCCTTTCCTAAAGGTCATTTGTTTGGTTTTGTTGTGGTTTATTTGCAAATCATTTCTTTCTGCCCATGATGTGAGCCTATTGAGGACCTCTTGGAGCTCTTCTATGTTTTCTGAGCCATATCATCTGCATAAAGTATAAGCAATGCTGAGGTATCTGTGATTATGTGATGTCTGCTGTCATGATGTTGAATAAAATTGGGCTGATTGGGTCACCTTGTAGGACTCCGTTTGTTTGGGTTACGATTTTGGATAGGGTTATATTGTCTGATATTTGGACATAGTTATAATTGAGGATATTCGAGATTATGATTGCTATTGGATGTGTAGCCCCTATTAGGACACTGAGTTTCCGGACGAGTGTTGCTCTATCAACAAGGTCAAGTCTACGAAGACTACAAAATATTTCTTTCCTGGATGCCTCAATGTATCTTGGACTTGTTCTATTAGGTATTTTACGGCATGTGTGTGCTTCTTCCCTTTCGGAAGCCGAATTGATTTTCTGGTATCTGGGAGTCTATTTCTTCTGCAAGCCTGATTGTTATGATTTCCATGAAGATTTTGAATGATGTATTTTTGAGGGCTATACCTTGATATGAATCAGGATTGTCAGTTTCTCCTTTTTTAAACATCATTTTGATTGTTGACAATCTCCATTGCTCTGGAATTTCCCCATTGTGCATGCATGTGTTGAATAATTCTACCCAGTAGTCTAGCATGACAGGTAGAGAGTCTTTCAGGTGTTCTGTGCAGATGCTGTCTGGGCCGGGGGCCTTTCCATTTTTTGCTGCTGTTATTGTATTATATATTTCCTGCCTCGTTATGGGGATGTGATTTCCCGTCATTGTTACTGGATTTATTTCAAAAGCTGTTGATCGGTGTTGGAGGTTGAGAATGCTTTTGAAATGGTTTTCCCATGACTCCATTGAGATATTATTTGTTGCTGAAGTTTTTGGTTTCCTAAGCACTAGGAATGGGTCATTTTGGGCGTTTGGAGCACGTTTCCTGGCGTCTTTCTCAATGTACTCCGTTCTTGTTTTCTTGATTAGTGATTTATATTTCCTTCTTTGTTCAGCGTATTGGGCCAGGTGACTAGGGTTCGATGTGTTCTTCGCTCGATGTAGTGCCAGGAGGGTCTTTTTTTGTTCATTGTAACAGTCTTTATTGAACCATGGTTGTGATCTCCTTACTTTCGTGTGAGTTTGGCATGATTGAAGGGTTCTTGTACACATTTCCACTGCTTCAGTTAGTTCATGTCATTGAACTAATAGTCTTGCTTTATCTATTTCATCACTGATATGTCTTAGTTTCTCTGGATCTAATTTCCTGGATATTTTCTTCCTTGGTTGTATTGGTAATTGATCTTTATGAATTATTTCAAAGACCGTCGAGATTGGTATATGTTTCCTAATCAGGGCTATGGCTGAAGTCCATAATGCTTTTTGACTGAATTTTTTAATGTCTGTACATCTGTAAAAGACTAAATCTATGTTCTTAACACAAACACTTTTCTACTGTTTTTATGTGGGCACAAAAATTTGACATCCACATCCCTTGAACGAATATTTCAGGCCAGGCCAAAATACTACCTTGTATGCTCTTTATTACACAACTTGTATTTTTAATCCAACAAGGAAAGCCTCTTCTTGGAACAGCAGAACATCATTACCTTCATTGTGTGTTTCATCGTATTCATTTTCACTGCTGCTGCCACAACCATCACTTGTTTCTGCTCTGCTTTCATCTCGGCGGAAGTCATGGCCAAAAATCGACTTCCCAGGAAGAACATGTTTTTGCGGCGGTGGGAAGTAGCAGGTTGTGTTGCAGCTTGGCCGAAGGGTAATGAGCTTCCTTGAGCATTTCCTTCTTCCTCATTTAGCACTGGTTATCTTCCCATTTTTTTGATTGAGGCTACTTTCTGCACTGTATTTTGTAGAGTGGATCAAGGCATACCATACAAATCAAATGCTTTCTTATAAGACAACTTGCCACTTTTAATATCACGTACAGCTTTCTCTAATAATTTTGGTTCATAATTACACCTTGAAATAGCTCCTATCTGCCTCTGATAATTTCTAGGCATTGTCCGAAAACACCCAGAGTGCTTTCAATTTTCAGTAAAATGTGCACAAAACTCTATTTTTCACCAAATCACACCAAAATTCCACAGCAATCGTTTATAAACATTTCAGTCAGTTGATCTCACTGTCCGGCTCCATGGTTAAATGGTTAGCATGTTGGCCTTTGGTCATAGAGGTCCTGGGTTGGATTCCTGGCAGGGTCGGGAATTTTAACCATAATTAGTTAATTTCTCTGCCACGGGGGCTGGGTCTATGTGTCTTCATCATCATTTCATTCTCATTACAACATTCAGGTCGCCTACGGGCGTCAATTTCTTGATTAATAAATTTCATGATGTTCCGTATTGATATCTATAGTATGTCATAGAAAGAAATTTAGTATTGATAAGGTGGATCTCTTTCTTTCTATGACATACGGGCGTCAAATCAAAAGACCTGCATCTGGCGAGACCAACTTGTCCTCGGACACTCCCGGCACTAAAAGTCATACACCATTTCATTTCATCACACTAAGAACCAGTTATAATGCATTCCTTGTGGTCGCGACAATCAAAAGTATCCACTTAATGATAATGCACGAACTTTCAACAATGCCAGTGCACATGGGAAATTTTCCGAAGTATGAAGCTGACTCATAATAAAAAGCGCAGAACACGGGAAACATAATCTGAAAGGCATATTAAAATGTGTGCGGAAGTGCAAAACAGCGGCGACTCATTGCTATGCAACAAAATACGGCAAATCTAGCATACTGTCTGAAACCACCGTTTGACGGTACCTCAGTCTTGGGATTAGTTTCAGCCACATGGATGGGAAAATGCAAAGAAGATGATGATTGCAGTGGCTCATTCTCCGAGTCTAGATACTGATTTCATTTACACGTTCACTCCCAGTCGTTTCCCAGCAACTTCCATGCATAATGTTTTCTGTGAATATTCTGCACACAATCAATCAGACACATATACCAGTGATGTCTTGGTTTTTTAACTAACAGACTGCAAAACAGCCCTACAACCAATGGTACTCCTTCCACCCGTCAACATGCACACGTACCAACCACCATTTATTTTCCGTGGGTCCTCCCCATCACATGACCACAGGCTTCAGGAGTACCTCTAGCTCAACCTCAAAGACATTACCGACCTACAGTCGTGCAAGTATACTTGTGCCTTGCAATGGTAACAAAAGATCTGAGAGGTCGACACTAATTAGGAACTAATATTTAGAGGCCCCATGTGCCTTGCAATACATACTCATTGTCAGGAATAACAGGTCAAAGTAAGAAGAAGGAGCAATAGAAAGAGGAAGCAAGGGCAAATATGAAAGCACAAAAGAACAAGGATAATTTCCACATGTTCATACACCGACATCTCACATAGGTGGATCTTATGGCAACGACGAGATGGCAATGTGCTAGGGGGAGGAAGGAAGTAACCGTGGCCTTAGATATGGTACAGCCCCAGCATTTGCCTGGTGTGAAAATGGGAAACCACCGAAAACCATCTTCAGGGCTGCCGACAGTGGGGTTCGAACCCACTATATCCCGAATGCAATCTGATAGCTACGTGACCCAAACCACACAGCCACTTGCTCGGCAAATCTTTCTTTTTAAATGGACAAAGCCTAATGATGTCTGATTTTGAGCAGAATTATATTGCTTTAATGAAATATGCTCCCCTGTGTTCTCATGATGTGGCAAGATCATTTTCTAGATAAAAAGACGTTTTAAGTAACAAGAGTGTCATGCCACTTTGGATAGCATTGAAAAATATTTTCTTATTAATTGTCACCTGAGTTTGTAGAGTGACTGCAGAAGGACTGTTCATTATGAACAATTTTACTTTGTGCATAATGAAAAATACTTTAAAATATCAATAAATAATGCTAGAGGTAAATTTTCACTCTTTTATGTTAAATGACTAATATACTTTTAAGAGCCTTTTTAAGCACCTGTTGTGTCTTTTGCAGTACATTTTAGTCAGCCAATTTCAAATTTTTAGTGCCTATCAGCCCTAATACTAATTATGACAAAAGAATAGAAAGACTAGACAGTACTACAGAAAACTGGCTTCAGCTATGGAAAACTGGTGGCTTGAAAATATTTTCAAATTTTGAGAGATGATAGTAGCTAGATATCAAGTGCCTTTTCAGATTGCTATATTATTATCATTAACATAAGACTAGTATCTTTTCTAAAATATGTACCTCAGAACAGGGTGTGCAAAACAGGCTCTGTGCTGCTTACATGTCATTTGGATGACTATCCCATCAGGTCTACAGAAATAAAGATCTAACAGTTCATACATAATGCACTGGTTACCAAGCAGTAGTAATCTCAAATACTACTTTATGGATGTTAAACATCAATCCTGTACAATAGTTCAATAAACCTGAAAATCTGTTCCATCATGAATATCAAGTTACAAAACTACGGTATATCAACAATCTTGCAGCTCTTGAGAAAGTGAGCCTTAACAGTGTGGATGCCATCATCATCAGTCACCAGCTATGACAAATGGCATATAGGCTGTACAAGTGATGCTAGGCTTTCTTGACAAATTCTTCATGGTAAACTCTGCTCTGACACAAGACCCGCAGGTGCCCCTTTACAATTATATAACGACCAGCTTAAACAAACCAAGAAGGAAAGAAATAAAAATCTTATGACCTGGAATATACTTATCAAGGGCACTTACTCTGGTACCGAACTATCTCTGCCAGTGATGAATTGTTTGAATAATGCACACAAGCCCATAAATGCAGTTTATGTGGGTATGTTTCATGCAAGAATTGACCTTTCTTTGTACCAGAATACATAAGATGTACTGTGCGTGAAGTCCTTCCTAGATTCAGTAATTTTATTTGTCTATTATATCTGTGTGGCTGTGTAAGCAAAATATTAAGACATGCATCTGTTTGAGGGATATCTTAAACTTCTTCTATGGAAGTAGTTCAGGGGACAAGTTAAGCCTTCTAATTTGCTTTGCACTTAGTTTTAATTTCTTTTTTAGGACGTTCTATTGCAGTCTCACTAGATGTAGCTGCAAGCACATTCTGCATAATTCTAAATTTAGGTTCTACTGTGCTGGAAACTATGCTCTTAATGTTCTCTTTACATCTCACAGCTTTCCACTTTGCAGCAGCTCCAGTCAGGAATATGGCCGTGCTCTGTTTCTTCCAAAATAGATGATTCAGTCTCGGCATCAGATCTAGAAACCCTTGCAGCACACTGATCTCTGTCTATACATTTTCATTTAACACCATTCTTCATGGATTTGTGTTTAAGGAACATGCGACCTTAATAAATGTGCTCTCCCCGCTGTCCACATTTTGATGTAAGTACAAAATTTAAATGTATATCCCTCACAATATTTTGCAACTGCTATTTTTAAAAGAAAATACTAAACTGTTTACATAGAAGCAGTTCAGATTGTTGTTCGATGAAGTGTGGTATTTGCAACATGTTTTAGATTGAAAAAATTATCGGTAAAGTGTAAACAAATGTCCGTACTGTGATATAATTTTTGTGACAAATTGTCATAGAACATTTTGTCAAAGAATAAAAAGAGTCAGCGATACGTTTTGACTACGACAAAACACACACAGAGCACAGCACTACTCACTTTGGCTTGAGTTACAAGTTTCTTGAGATTTTGGGTTCAAGACTTCTGAGCACTACACAAGTGACAATGAAAATCCACAACCTGTTTTCAGTCATTTGATCAGGTCAGGAATGGAATAAATGAAGCCCCCATGTAACGGCGAGGATACGAATTGTGCCGGCTGCCGAAACCTGTCACACTCCTCTGGGGCAATGATTTAATGAAATGATATTGGAGAGTGTTGCTGAAATGAAATATGACAGAGAAAACCGGAGTACCCGGAGAAAACCCTGTCCCACCTCTGCTTTGTCCAGCACAAATCTCACATGGAGTGACCGGGATCTGAACCATGGAACCCAGTGGACTACACAAGTATAGCCATTGAGATTAGTGGTAGCGGAGATTACTGTTTGTCTATTTCTAGGAGAGTGTTTAGAATCTCAATATTCATGACAAAGAGATAACTCATACATCAGCTCCCAACTCCTTATATATCAGCTACCATGTAAATACACTGGCAGAAAAAAAAGAACATGCAACATCCTCAAGGACTGTGTTCAGTGGCACCAGGGTATAATATGTGCATACTGAGGGGTTGCTATGTTGGTGATTCATTTATCACAGACATCGGCGATCAGATGGTGCTCAGGAGGCCTGTCCGTAAGCACTCTGTTTTGACTCTGCAGGCAGTAACTGTCTTGAGCTTAGAGGTGAACAGTGTCTGCGACATTCATTCTAGGATATATGCTCCTGTTGAACAACTGCAGCCCTTTGAACGGGGTTGCATTGTGGGCCTGTGGGAAGCTGGATGAACGTATCAATGGATGCACATGTTGGACACAATGTAGTGGTGGTATGACGCTGCTTTCAGCAGTGTTCTGTGGAACATTCCCACACCCGTAGACCAGGCTCTGGACATCCGCATAGTATGGATGCATGTCAAGATTGACGCATTGTACGAGCAGCTGTGGCCGACCGAACATCATTCAGGGACAAAATCTGGTCACATGTTGCACCTGCTGTGTCACCAAGGACCATTGGGAACCATCTGCTTGCAGCAGGATTACGATTGTGTGTGCCTCTGGCCAGGCTACCACCGACACCACGACACCGCCAAGCATGGCTACTCTGGTATCGTGAAAGAGTCGACTGGAGAGGGGAATGGCACTCTGTTGTCTTCAGCGATGAAAGTAAGTTTTGTCTGTATGCAAATGATGGATGTACATGTGTACGGCATAGACATGGTGAGCGGCCTATTCCAGAATGCATTTGCCCACAACACCCAGGTCCCACTCCAAGCTTCATGGTGTGGGGTGCCATCAGTTACAACTCGTGGTCACAGTTGGTAACGTAACCAGTGCTCACTACATTGCACAGGTTGTTGTCCCCATGCTACTGCATTTTCTTCAACAGGATGATGTGCTTTTTCAGCAGGACAATGCACGTCCGCATACAGCTGTTGCAATGCAACGTGCTCTACGTGGTGTCCAACAAATGCCCTGGCCAGCAAGATCACCGGATCTCTTGCCAATTGAACACGTATGGGACAAGATGAAGCAGGAACTTACACATTCTCCAGAGCCTGCAAGAACCATTGCAAAATTGCATTAAAAGGTGCAAGATGCTTAAGACAGTCTATCACAGGATGCCATTTGGCACCTTTATAATTGTTTGCATGCGTGAATACACGCCTGCATTGCCGCCGGAGGGGATACACTGTGTACTGATGCAACTGTTTAGGCACCCTTCTGTGATGTGTATTTCATTTGGTCTGAATTTGTAATCATATACTCCTGCAATGATGAACTACCTATCACATCGCATGTAAATAAAATCACCTTGTCCTTGCGGATGTTGCATGTTTTTTATCTTTTTGCTTTTTTCCTAGCACTGTACAATGAGTTATCTAATGGCCACTTAAAGCCTTTATTTTCAAGGACATACAGTGTCATACTGGAGTACTTCTAGATTTTTTTTTTTTTGCTATGGGCTTTACGTCGCAGTCGCACCGACACAGAGAGGTCTTATGGTGACGAAGGAGTACTTCTAGATATAGGTTCAATGGCAATGGGAAAAATGTTACTTTCAACACCTCCTATCCTCTCCCAACTGGAACACACAGTAAAATCAGACATTTAATTCCAAATAGTCTAAATACTGAGGTGAGTGAGTCATGCATGAAGATATAATACACAAACATAATGTGAAGCAAACATGCAACAAAAGATGCATAAAGCTCATGTGCATACAATTTACACAGACTACAGGTGTAGAAATTAAGTCAAAATATCATTTTACATTGAGGAACATAAAATTCAAATGATTCAGTTCTCTGTATATAAAAAGTGTATGTATGTATGTATGTATGTATGTATGTATGTTTGTATGTATGTATTTGTGTTTGCAACCGCAGGATAAGTGAGGATCTCTTCTCTAAAGAGTTAGGGACAACCGGTTGATTGTACAGTCCTAGCTGTCTGAGCACAAGGAGGGCCATGACTCAGAATAGGTCCGAGATGCCCATTCCCATTCCATAGCAACTGGTATCCCGACTCCCAGGACCACTTACTAGGCCACTCAGCCATTGCTCATGGCAGTACGTCATACCTCCGCCACAGGAACCTAGAGGGCAGCAGCTGGACCTCGCCACACTAGGCAACGCCGGTGAAAGCGTGTAGACTGCCCGTCTTCTTTATGATATCCATGGCAGCATGGCTGACACTTAAGATAGTAAACAAATACATCGAGTGTCTTACTACGTAATGTTATCTCTGGACGTTATTGTAGGAAACAACAATGTAAAGTTCCGTACAGAATAAAAGTGCAGTTGTATTTTATGTTGTGTTTACTGTACCTGGCAAGTCAGTAAGTGTAATGATCTCCATATACACATAAAAGCATACTATGAAGCCATGCTGCACAAAGAATGCTGTAATTTTTTAGCAGAGGGAGATAGAAATAGGTATCAAATTTGAAGAGCAAATAGTAATGCCATCAGACCAATAACTAAACAGGAAATATTCCATGTCTCTCTAACTATGAAACAGACTGGTAGATGGGTAACAGAAAAAAGCCAAGGAAAGACTGCTAGCCTCCTTCAGTAGTAAACTGGGGAGGAAGGAAAAGAGAACAAATGCAGACCTAGAAAACAAGAAACAACAAACAGCTTGTTACACAATAGCCCATTAGGGCCTTGGCCTGCCAGGATGACTGCTGCCCATCCAGATGGCCTGCAGGTACTGGAGTTCCACTTGGTCAGTGTGACAATAGTCTCAGTTGTATTACTCAGCTTTCTAGACCAGGTCTAATGCCTCTCATGTCAACAGCCCCTCAGTTGGTCTCAGTAGGTTGAATAAACCCTGTTCCAGCCCTCAGTCCAGAATTAAAATCCCCAGACTGGCCAGGAATTTAACCCAGGAATGTTATTCCCTAGCCATGGCCTGGCCTAAGTAAGTGATTATGTTAGAAATATTTGAAAGAAAAATACTAATACTGAGATTCATATTTGGATCACTAGAAGAAGATGGTGTATGGAGAAAAAGATAGAACTTTGAATTCTACAAACTTTTCAAACTAGATACTGTCAGAACAGAAAAGATATTGATGGTTGTAATACTGCATAGTAGTGAAAAACTAGAATGGTCAAGAATAGCGGAAGGAACCAGGAAAACTGGAAGAACAAAGCTAAGGCAGAAAGAATGCATGAGCAAAGACCCTGGGAGTTCAAAACTGGAAGAGCTTTATACAGAATAGAGAAGAGTGACAAAAACTTTTGAAGAAGGCCGGGGTTTATGGAGACTGTTATCAATGATGATGATGACAGAAAATTAGGAGGCACATAATAAATTTTAATAACAAGGACTATCTCATCTTTGAGAAGCATGACATTTTACCCATGAGTCTGATGATGTTGATAATTTTCCTTCATATCTATGACTCTGTCGAGAAAACAACTTACTGCTTGGTATATTTGTGCAAGATAACCTCCCAGACTACTTACATATACTTACACATAGTTACGTTAGCTACCTAGAGGGGATATATCACATGTTTAACAGTGCATTTTCATTAAAATATCTTCAGCATTATTAGTGCTATTGTGATTTCTTTAACAAGCCAAACCATAGTTCTTTATGAAATGTCAAAAAGTTTGTCAGTTTATCAGATTTTACACATTAGAAATCTAAAATATATTATCATAAAAGCTTCAAAAGCTCTAAATTCATTGAGTTAAAAAATGTAGGCACATTCAAGACACAAAGCTGAGACAACATAGCTCATGAATTAAAAAAGAAAAAGTGAATTTATTGAAAGCATATTCTACTGTTACTTTGCATAAGTAAACTGACACTCAAAGCAAAAAGGAGCATGCAAACTATAATCTAAGAAAACATCTAGTCCATACCTCATTTCTCTTCTTCGAAGTTGAAAGATTCAAATGCTTTTGTCCACTTGAAAGGATCACTTGAATTGCTGTTTCCAGATTTTTCTGCTGTTCGTGCCCCTTGATCTGATTTTGGTCGAGGAAGCGTGGCAGATTCTGCACTGAAGAAGTCGTCATCAAACGGATCACTTTCACGAGCAAATATGTTTATAGATTCTGACTTCCTCAAACTTGAAGATGAATCCACCCGTAATAAACTCGACATCCGAACTTTCATTCCTGGATGGTGCTTTTCAGTCTTGCTAATTTCTTCACCGTTCCATAAACTCCCAGGTACCCTTCTCTCCACACGTTTACTTTCCAAGAAAGCTTTGGCAGAAAGAGGCAAGTCACTAACACTATCAGCAAATGCTCCATTTTCAAAGTCCGCAAACACTGTCTCTCCACCTGTATGCACTGGTTCATTGCCATCGTCTGCTGGAAGGAACACATCATCACTTGACTTACTAATTACCTTATCTATTGCACTCTCACTCTCCTCGGCTACACTCTCAACTCTACAACTACTTCTAATATCCTCATAAGGAGATCTCCTATGATCACTAATGTCACTAGATATACTGGAAGCAAGTCTTGCACTAGGATGTCTGGTCTCTGGTGGAGTGAAGTCGTCTTCAAAAGGGGATTGCCTATGACTTGATCCCCTTGATGTTCTGGGTTTGCTTGAGTCATCCTGAGGGGGTGATTCATTTTGATCTAGAGGACTCCTAAGTGTAAGTTCTTTAGGTTTGGCTTCAGTGTCTGTGGTTAACCTATCTTTAGGTTTTGGTAATGTGTCTATTGGAGTTGGTATACCTGGAAGGGTAGTACTGTGCCCTGATAATACTGGAGATTTCTTTTTGAATACTTCAGATGCATCTAATTCAGGCTGATCTTTAGCATCTGCATTAAATTCAAATGCTTGCATTGAGAAGTCATCATCAAAGGGGGACTTCTGATTGCAAGGCCTATCTTGAGGTTTCTTATATCTCTGAGGGCGTCTAGTATGAAGTGTTTGGGACCTCTGTTCATAACTAAACTCCCTCTCAGTTCTACGAGATCGTTCCTGGTGAGGCCAATAGTCATACTCTTGATCAGAATTAAAGTAGCCTTCCCTGCTTCTAGGCCGAGCACCCCCTTTTTCTCGGTACCTCCGCTCAGTAAATCCATAACCAGTTGCTTTTTCTAGATTTTCTGGCCGTGGCATAGCAGGAAGTGAATGCTGTTGTTTTTCTGCTACTCGAGGTTTGTAATCACCAGGTGAACTCTTTTCTGGGGGCCATCGAGCTTCTGAAGCACTGCTAGGTCTCTTCGGCCATGTTCTTTTCCTGCCCTGATACCTTGGAGATTCTTCTTCTCCTTGTTCACTAAACTCATCCTCCCAAGGAGATTCCCGAGACCTGTCCCTATAATACCGATGCTTTCTTCGTGGTGCTTGTTCATGCCATACATATTCACCATCTACACCCACACATTTTCTTCCCCAGGCATATCTACTGTCCATCTCAGGCTCTCTTCTCCATCTGTACTCTTCTTCTCTATCTCCTCTGACTCTTCGATCACCATATTCCCTCTGTGAAAACCTGTCATCCTCATCCCATGACACAGACTCAAAACTACTACGCCTATCACCTTCTCCACCCCATGGTGATGGTCTGCGCTTCCAACCATCTTCATATTCCAGTCCATTAACATCTCTTGAACCATATCTTCTTTGCTTTTCATCATCCCATGATGAACCCCGATGTCTCGGTCTGGTCCTCCAAGAAACTTCATATTCCTCTTCCTCTTCTTCATCCATAGAGCGTTCTGGCCATCTCTTTGATGGTCCTCCCCAATTCTCTTCATCATCATCCTTTCCTTCTTGCTCCCATGGAGACACATCTCTTGATGATCTTGGTCCCCTCCTCCATGGTGAAACTCTCCTTCTTCTACCCCTTCTTTCATCCTGGTACATCCTTTCTACATATGGGGGTGCATCATCATAAAATGACTCTCCATCACTCCATCCATTTTCTCTCCAGGGTCTCTCTTTCCATGGACCTTCTTCAGCTCTTCTGTCTTCCCAACCTTCTTCTGATTCGTCATCTTCTCGCCAATGGGCAGGTCGTCTTACTCTCCTCCTCTTGCCTTTCTCTTCCCTTTCAGATGGCTCTTGGGTAGGGGATGGGTGCACTTTGAATTCCTTCCCATCAGATGACCATGGAGAAATTCCCCCCTCACTAGGTGCTTCAGAAACGGGCTTCTCTGAAGTAACATGTCCAGACTCAAATTTTGCCCAACCTTCATTTGAGGGTGTAGTTTCCTCCTCTTTTCTCTTACCTTCCTTACATAAATCTCTCTCTATCTCTTCTTTCTGAGGAGGAGATGGCCCACTAACTACTTTTGGTGGTGTTGCTGCTTGTGTACCTTCTGAATCTTCTTTCTTACCAGTAGGCAACACCTCTGGAGAAGGTTGTACTTTATCTAGTTCCTCTGTTAACTGTGGCAATTCTGTTTGTGTATCCTCTTCACCTTCCAAAGCATTCACATCCTCTTCTAATATAGTTGTTTCAATTATAGATTGTGGCTCTCGTACTGGAGTTACTTCGACCGCAGGAGAATCTGCTCTGTCACTCTGCTGTCTGGAAAGGGAGAGGAGATCATAATCTTCATCCGCTTTAACAGCATCTGTAGCACTCTCATCCTTTTCACTTGATGTATCAGCATCATCTTTTTCTGTTGTTGCTGAATCCAAAGATATTTCCCTTAAAGCAGCATATCTGTCTTCAGCTTTCTTTTCTTCCGAAATGTCTTCAACTATTGTTTCTGAGATTGTTTCCAACTGCTTTGATTCAGCTTGTTTTGAGTCAGCTGGTTTAAGTTCGGCATCAACAGGTGATGTTGGCCCATCAGCAGGTTCAGAAACCTTTTCTTCTTGCTCTATCAGTTCCCGAAATACTGCATACTTATCAAATGGAGCTTCCTGGAAAACATCTTCCAATTTTTCTGATGGTTCACTTGCCTCAAAATGTGCTTCAAACTCTGCTTTAAATTCAGGTTCTTCATCAACTGACTCCCTTAGAGTGGCATATTTATCTCTTTTAATACCACTTTCAAATTTACTATCATCTGTTGCAGACTCTGAAGTTTCTTTGATTTCAGAAAGTTTAGAGAGACATTTAGTAAGATCTTGGAGAGTCATGTTTGACAGATGTCCAGGAGATACTCCTAGTATTGCTGCCAAGTCCGACAGACCTGTCTTGGTCAACTGACTCAGTGTTATATCTAAAGAAGTTGCACTTGATTGCTGCATCTTACCATGCTGATCTTCTGAGGCAGGTGTAGTAGTTAGACTTGAAGTGGACTGTAAAAACGATTCTATAGTTGTAACAGCTGGGGATCGAGACTTGGAAGAAGGATAAGTCTTACTTGCATCTGAAGCTGGACTCTTCTTCTGAGGAGGAGGTAGTAATGGGAAAGGAGGCACGTAGTCTGGTTCAGAGGTGGTCTGCAATGTCATCACAGCTGCAGGATATTGTCGCCTGGGCCTCTGAGGTATTGAACCATGATCGGCCTCTCCAAATCTTGGCCTTCTTGCTGGTACAGGAATAGGAGGACTCTTTATTTCCTCAGTCTCTTGCGGAGTAGGTGAAGATGAAGTTTCATAATTTTCAATATAATCATAATGTGGATGGTCTTCCATGTGTGGAGGTCGTGGGGGAGGTTTCATCACATTACCGACTTGTTGTCTCTTTGGGGGGAGTGGAGGAGGCTTTATAGGAGTAATATTGGTTGCTGGTCTTGGTGGTGGCTCTGGTGCAATCTCTGCTAATTCAGCACTGGACCCTGAGAGTCTGGAGGTATTGTCTGATTCAGTCATATCTGGGAAACAGGCTACTATTGGTGGAGAAGGAGTGATAGCACAACGATTACGCAGTGTGACACTCTCCAGGATATTCTGGCTTGCTGGTGATCTTCTTCCAGAACGAGAAGGAGTAGGAGGCATCGGAGGAGTAGGACTCAGCCTTGGGGGCTGAGAAGGGGAACCACCACTGAAACTGTCCACTGTCATTTGTTTCATCAATCTTCCTGAGGTTCTTTGAGAAGACTTTGGGCTGGGCAATTTCACCAAACCTGTTACAGTTGTTTGTTTATGGAGTCGTGATTTATTCTTTGTCTTTGATAAAGTTGCTGACAAACCAGTGTGGGTTGTAGAAGCCTGTCCTGAAGTAGGAAGAGGGGGCAGAGGAACATACAGCTCTGTTGGAGCCTTCTCAGGAGGGAGAGATACTCGCAGTGGACCATGAAATGTTGACGGAACTGCATCATGCTGCATTGAAGGTGAGGTCCTCTTCGCATCATCATCTTGAGAGGCTGCTGTTGAACCTTCTATGACTGATGATACAGTAGGTTTTCCATTCCTACCAAACATGGTGAAGTCAGCAAATTCTGTGTCAAATGGATCACTTGAAGTTCCGGGGGGAGGAAACGCACCAAGCTGAGAAAAGTCATCCTCAGCAAAGGGATCAGTCTTATCAAATGGATCTGTATCTTTAAAAGGATCAGCATCTATTGAGACAGCATTCACATTTGTAATAACACCTGTAGTTGAGGTAGTTACTATAGACGTACCAACAGCATTAGTAGAAGCAGATTCGACACTGGACAACACAACATCTGTGGACGATGGACATGTCACACTATTACTTGCACTTAAATTGCTACCTGATTCAAATGTTGCCTGGAACAGTGGAGCTGTTGCTTCAGCTGGAGCCTCAGTCACTAAATCTTTCAGAACCTTTTTTGGAGGATTTTTCAGTTCCTGGAAGAAGTCTTTTCTGTCTATATATGGTTTGCTGCGTCCTGTACCCAAAGGATCCAATTCAGTAAAAACATCAAACTGGTTTGCAGACTGCTGTTGTGATGGTGGACTTTTACAAGCATCTGGAACTTCCTGAAAGAAATATCAGACCATGCATCTCAGAATAGCATAAAAAAATTTTACGCCAACTAAACGGAATGCTAAAAAACCACGAAAAAGCGACATACCCATTATGATTCATGCTAAAGCCACAGAAAAAAATATTCTGCAAGCATGAAGGTGTTCCTAAAGGCTAATGTATTATTGGAAAAGAGGATTTGGAACTAGGTGAGTAGAGCTTGGAAAAGAATCAAATGATTATTCATTTGAAATAGCGTCTGTATTGTACCTACTGACAAAAACTAAATGCAATGACACATGAACTTAACTGCCTCGATCATAGATATACTAAACATTGCTCGACTAATTCAAAGAAAAAAGGCAGGAAATAATACTTGTAACAATATACAGTGTGGACCACAAGTCAGTCAATTATAGGGTTGCCATAAGGTTCAGGATGAAATTCAGGACACCAACACCAACAAGTTCCAACCACAGGCACCGACTCCATGGGAGCACTTGTCCCCATACATACTGTATAATGGTATGGGGGCACAATCGTGTTTTTGCTGCTGTAAGTATATTTTATATTTTCATCCTTTCCCCCATGTTGAAGACCAAAAGTCAGCACCTATGGTTCCAACTAGTGTATTTGGGTAATTCTATATGATATGTCCCGTCTGTTACCAAAAGACACACTTGTTATATGATATTAATGTTAAAAATCAAATAGAGAAATAATAAGAAATCATACTTCATGTAAAACACCCACTTTACAGACCACTCCAAAATTATATAATATTCAATGTTATGTGCAAAGATTTTTGAGTAACAGATGGGACAGCTCACATGGAATTATTCATTTCTAAATAACATGAATAAACGAAAACTAAAAAAGTCATTTATTTTCCTTTGCTTAAAGATATTTATGACACAAGTGCCCTGATGCTGATATCGATCATACTTTTCTTAACTTGACACACTTTTTAGCAACTCATCATTTTTTAAATGTACTCATGAAATTCCTGCCAAGATATTTCTTTAAAATTGTATTGCAGCAATAATATTGATTTAACAGATTCTATTTGCAGTCTATTTCTGTCATCTGTCCATTGCAAATTCATTAAAGAAAGAATTATTTCTACACATGCATTATGGTCTGGTAAACAGAAATAGAACTGGATTTACATTGCTTTAAAAACTGAACCCATTTATTACTAGTTGACATGGATACAAAATCATTTTAATCATTATTCAATATGCTGCTCTCGGGCGGAAGTAGATAGCATTAGCGTAGGTCAAGTCTGTTACCATGACATCAGGTAATGACGTCAGACTCTGCTTCAGGATGACTAACCAAAAAATTCCATTGTGCAGCAGGGGATTACAGACTTCTTCACGCAGCAGGACACGGTGATTTACCACACAGGGATCTTAAACCTGGTCTTTCTTTATTCGTGTCAGAAGTATCAACTTTACTTATAGGTATTTAACAAAAAGCAACAAGATATCTACATTCCTACTATACAAATATACAAGTCTATTATACAATCACAGATAGAGCAACAATATTCGAGAGCTAGATGATGCTTGCCCAGTATTGGGCAACGTCAATAGCGTTGGGGGAGGTTGCAATCAAGTCTTTCATAGTGCACATTGAAGGACATAAACACACTGACATAGATGTTGGATCGTCTGCTGCTCTCCGCAATCACAAAGTGATGAATCACTTGAGAAGCCCCACTTCCGCAAGTTTACTTTGGTTCTGCCGACTTCTGTACGGAGTCTGTTAAGGGCTTTCCATACTGTCCACTTTTCCTGGTGTCCACATGGAAGACTTTCCTTTGGCTCTATCCAGTTAGAAAGGTGGTGGATTCTTTCTTTCCACATTGTGACTCTAGCATTCTCTGCTTTCCCCTCAAGGTTAACTGATGTGCGGAGAAAACTTTTCCTAGATTTTAGCCTCTGTGTGGCTGGTTGGTATCCATAGAGAGGATGTGCTTCTGAAGAAGATGCCTGGAGCCTTTCTTTGTTAGCTGCTACCTCCCTACGAATCTCACCGGGAGCAATACCAGCTAAAAGTTGGACCTTCTCAATGGGTGTGGGTTTCAAACATCCAGTGATGATCCTGCAGCTTTCGTTTAAAGCTATGTCGACCTGCTTCGTATGAGCTGACCTGTACCAAACCGGGGAGGCATATTCTCCTGCAGAATAGCATAGAGCTAGAGCTGATGTTCTAATTGTTTGTGGTTGTGTTCCCCAACTTGTTCCTGATAACTTTCGTAGAATGTTGTTTCTGGCAGCTATCTTTTGTTTCAGGTTTTGTCAATGTTTCTTATATGTTAATGTGCGATCCAGCATAACTCCCAGGTACTTTGGTGTAAAGCAGTGTTCCAGTAAGTTCCCCTTCCATAGTACTTTGAGTTTCTGAGAGGCCTGCGCATGCCGCAGATGGAACGCACAGATTTGAGTCTTAGCTGGATTTGGTTTTGAGTTGGTTTTTCTCATAATAGGTACTTAGCTCTTCTAATGCAGCAGTTAAAGAGATCTCTGCTTCATCAAAGGTATCAGTTTGAGTAGTAAGTGCAAGGTCATCGGCATAGATAAAGCTTTTAGTATTTTCTGGTAATGGCTGGTCATTAGTGTAGATGTTGAAAAGAATAGGAGCCAGTACACTGCCTTGAGGTAGTCCATTCCTTTGATTCCTCCATCTGCATTGGCGTCCTTGGAATTCGACAAAAAAGCGACGATTTTCCAGGAGAGTGGCTATCATCTTGGTTACCTTGATGTCTGGTGCAACAGTGGGATGAGTGCTTCAATGCTCGTGGCATTTTTGCCTGATTGGCATCCCAATTCAGGACTGTACAGCTGTCAAACGGAAACATTTTGATTGCCCTTTGTGTACTTACTTGAAACAGTTCAATATTTCCCTGTTGATCATTCCATTCACCATAAAAATCATTTCCAAATGAATCCCTTTTTCCAATACTTGTCCTTTGCATGTGATATTAATTTCATAGTCTCCATGTTTTCCATAGATTTATTCTTTTTTTTTTTTTTAATATTCAGTTCTGCTGTCTTGACCAAAAAATTTATCTTCAGAATTTATAATGATCACATACGTCTACATACGAAGGGTCAGGAGAAAAAAAAAAATCAGGTAAGTCAACTTCCTTTATAACTTAGAGAAACAAGATTTTAATGTCGAAAATAAAAAGTTACAAAATCATGTGCTTTGAATAACTGAAGTTTGAAATGTAGTAAACTGAATTAAGCTTGGTCCAAAACCCAGTATATCACCACTAACTCGATTACAACAAAAAGATGACTTATCTGTTTTTTTTCCCCTGATCCTTCATATGATACTTGCATATAGACAGCTCAAATATTCCTGTTTCATATTTTGACCTCCTTGCTCATAGTTTGCAGACTGCAAGAAAAGGGCAAAGTTGTGAGATGGATAACAGACAATGGTTTGATGGTAAAAGGGGTGAAAAGTCAATTTGTAAGTTTCACCAAGAGGAAAAGTCCTCTCAGTCTTAATTACTATGTTGATGAAGTAAAAGTACCTCATGAGGACCACTGTAAGTACCAAGGAAAGATCTTCATTGGGGTATTTACATATAGCAAAGTAGTAAATAAAGGTTACAAATCTCTTCATATGGTTATGATAGTTAGGATTTAAAGGACAGGAAGTATAAATCACTGGTAAGACACCAATTAGAGTATGGTTTGAGTATATGAGACCATCACCAGAATTACTTGATTTCAGAACTGGAAAAGATCCACAGGAAAACAGCACAAATTGTTCTGGGCAATTTCTGACAAAAGAGTAGTGTTACAAAAATGTTGCAAACTTTGGCTGGGAAGACTTGGGAGTAAGGAGACAAGTTGCTCAACTAAGTGGTATGTTTATCTATATATATATAAAATAGCTTGTCCTGACTGACTGACTGACTGACTGACTGACTGACTGACTGACTGACTGACTGACTGACTGACTGATTCATCATCGCCAAGCCAAAACTACTGGACATATAAAAATGAAATTTTGAGGATATATTCATATTAAGATGTAGGTGCTCGCTAAGAGAGGGTTTTTGGATATTCCGTTGCTAAGGGGGTGAAAAAGGGGGTGAAATTTTAAAATGAGTGTATCTATATCTCAAAACTTTAAAAGTTTACAGATGTAAAAATTGGTATTTAGAATCTTCTTTAAAAGTAAGGAAACACATATTTTTTTGTTTTCAGAAAATCCCAATAGGAGGGGTGAAAAAGGGGTTGAATGACTTTAATGAGGATACTTATATATCAGAAACTGAAGATATTACAGACCTGAAAATTGGTGTTTGGGATCTCCTTTAAAAATAAAGAAACATATATTTTTTTGTTAATGGAAAATCCAATTAATGCGGTGGGGGGGGGGGTTAAAAGGGGGTGAATTTTTAAAATGAGTGTATCTATATCTCAAAACTTTTGAAGTTTATAGACGTAAAAATTGGTATTTAGAATCTCCTTTAAAAATAAAGCAACATGTATTCTTTTGTTTTCAGAAAATCCCAATAGGAAGGGTGGAAAAGGGTGAAGAATGGGTTGAATGCTTTTAATGAGGCTACTTATATTCAGAACCTGAAGATATTACAGACCAGAAAATTGGTATTTGGGATCAACTTTAAAAATAAAGAAACAGGTATTTTTTCGTTTTGGGAAAATCCAAATAATGGGGGGTGAAAAGGGGGGTGAATTTTTAAAATGAGTGTGTCTATATCTTAAAACTTTAAAAGTTTACAGATGTAAAAAAATTGGTATTTAGAATCTCCTGTAAAAATAAAGGAACACATATTTTTTTGTTTTCCGTAAATCCCATTAGGAGGGGTGTAAAAGTGTGAATAATGGGTTGAACGCCTTTAATGAGGATACATATATCTCAGAAACTGAAGATATTACAGAACTGAAAATTTGTATATGGGATCTCCTTTAAAAATAAAGAAACATCATTTTTTGTTTTTGGAAAATCCAATTAATGGCGGTTAAACAGGAGTGACAAATTGGGGTGAATTTTTTGAAAGACTATATCTACAGAATATCTGAGAAACGTAAAATGTTACAGACGTAAAAAGTGTGCATTTGGAATCTCCTGTAAATGTAAAGAAACATAGGTGATTTGTTTTTGGAAACTCCATTTAAGGGGAACTAAAAAGGGGTGAAATTTTAAAATGAGAATTTCTACAGTATCTCAAAAAACTCAACACGTTACAGAAGTAAAAAATGGTATTTTTTAATCTCTATTAAAAATAAAGAAACGTGTATTTTTAGTTTTCGGAAATAACACTTGGGGTAGAGTGGGATGGGGTGGGGTAAAAGTGACTGAAAATGGTGTTGAATTCTTTTAATTAGGCTATTGATATCTCAAAAATGAAGATGTTACAGACGTGAAATTTGATATTTGGAATCTGCCTTAAATGTAAAGAAACACGTATTCTCGGAAAATCCAATGAAGGGTGGGGGGTTGAAAGAATTGAAAAATGAATTTACTTAATTGTATGAGAATAGATACATCTAATAAAAACTAAAGTTGTTACAGATGTGACCATTGGTATTTGGATCTCCTTTAAAAACAAAGAAAAACACGTTTTGGGGGGCGGGAGTGAAAAGGAGTTGAATTCCTTTCACGAGGACACATAAATAAAAAACTGAAGAAGTTAGAGTCGTGATAATTGGTATTTAGAATATCCTTTACTATTAAAGGAACAAGTATTTTTTGCCAGATAATTCACTTGGGGGGGGGGGGAGGAGTGTGAAAGGAAGTGAAAGAAAGTGAATTATTTTTATGAGGATACTTATATCTCAAAACTGAAGGTAATAGACGTGAACATTCGTGTTTGGAATCTCCTTTAAACATAAAGAGACACGCCTTCCTTTAAATTTTTTTTTTGGGGGGGGGGGGGGTGTTAATAAACTTAACGGCGGTGGGGTGTAAAAGGAGGTGAGACCAATTGATTTTACTGTTCATAATGTACTTATGAGGAGCCTCCGTTGCTCAGGCAGCAGCGCGCCGGCCTCTCACAGCTGGGTTCCGTGGTTCAAATCCCGGTCACTCGATGTGACATTCATGCTGGACAAAACGGAGGCGGGACAGGTTTTTCTCCATTTTTACTCCGATTTTTCCTGTCATCATTCATTCTAGCAACACTGTTCAATATTTCATCAATCATTGCCCCAGAGGAGTGCTTTGGCAGCCGGCAAAATTCCTATTGTCGCCGCTAGATGGGGCTTTATTCATTCCATTCCTGACCCTGTGGAATGACTGGAAACAGGCTGTAGATTTTCGATGTACTTATTCTGATCATAAATCGATCATTTTTAATCTTTCCTGGGTTCATTTTCAACAGCCATCTTTTCCTTCGGAGAACGTTCTTAGATTACAGTAGATTCTCCTGGCATATAAATAAAAATTCAAACAAATTTGAAATAAACAATAGCAATGAGATTGACCGTGCAATTGTTCACCTCTATAATAAGGTCAATAATGCATGGAAGTCAGTTATTCGTATCGTCAGAAATCACGCACACTTGCCTACCCGCGACAATGGTGCTAGTCACATTGTCAATAATGACAATGGCAGCAGATGTAATTTACCGCCAAGTAGCGGCCTTGCATTTTGCGGTGGGGTCCAGAACATCTAATAATAATAATAATAATAATAATAATAATAATAATAATAATAATAATAATAATAATAATAATAATAATAATAATAATAATAATAATGTTCTGGACCGTCGTCAAATGTGTGGACCGCGCTGGAAACAGGTCCTGGACAGGTAATGACTAAGAATGCAGTCCAGCCGCGGGTTCAGTACCACCAAGGCAACCAAGACGACACCACGCCGGATCTCCTGAAGGATTTGATCCATATTAAAAATGTTTATAGGAAAAGATGGCAAAGATTTAGGGACCCAAGTGACCGGGTGGAATACCTGGACCTAGCCCGGGAAGTACTAAATCGATTGCTGGAAATGAAGATTGAAAAATGGGAGGAAACTTGCCGTAATCTATTAGCAAACGAGTCAGATCGCAAATTTTGGCAGATTCTCGCAGAAAACGAGTCAGATCGCGAATGCCGGCGGATTATATATCTAAAACAATATGCATTCAATTATAAATTTCAGTGTAATACCGTAGCGAAGCACGGGTATTTTGCTAGTTATATATATATCATATCACCAACCCTATGAAGAAGCACGACGTCAATATCACATTCAGAACATGTAACACAAACTGAAATATATTTTTCAATTCCAACACCGTAAATTCAACTGATAACAAATTTTTGAATTCTGGAATTTATAGGCTCAAGTGTGCCCAATGTAATTTCTTGTATATTGGGCAGACTGGGCGTAGTTTTCAAACTAGATACCTTGAGCATTACAATGTCTCTAAACACAATAAATATTCTGCAATGAACAATCATATGAAAGAGATGGGACACAAGTTTACCATGATTGATAAAGATCTTCAAATCTTAAAATGCATAAGCAAGAGCAAACTGATGACGGAATTTGAAATTTTTTTTTTTTTTTTGATCAGCACTTCAGCAATAATCGAAATTTAAACGATGTGTTGGAAACTAAAAGTTTGGTAATCAAACAACTTCCTAATTTAGCCTACTCTCTTCTTCTAATATAAATTCCAATAATTTCATGAAAATATTTAATTATAAACTCGCCAACAATACCCCTTCAATAACAGTAGCTACTTCATTGTCACCTCACTGTGCTACGTCCCCTCCACAGACCACTAGTGATCTCAAGGTTCCGCCCTCCCCTCCTCACCTGACTCACTCCCTGCCACTACAGGCACACCCCGACAATACGCGAATTAGTAACAAAGAGACTGATAGACCTTATCATGCAGTCAACGCTGCTAGTCGCCTTTCTACCACTCTAAGGGGTAAGCCTTAAGATATATACATACAACACATAGTATAATACTTCAAATTACAGTAACTTACACTCACTTTCCTTATATTTCAGACTTCAACACGCTATACATTGCAGTTCATATTACATCCAATTTCTTGTTGAACTTCCCCTTATTGACTTTGTCAGAAGATACAGTACAAGTTTACGACATACAACTATGACAAGTTCACAACAGATTTTGGAAAAAATGGATCAATTTCTTATATTTTGATGCTTTGGCAAGTGCTATTCAGCTGTTCAAAACACGTATACTCACCGCTCAACCAGCTATCCCACTATGAAACACTACGTACCTGACTCTTGTTCTTAATTATTACTAGGATGAGATTTTAATAATATTGAAAATTTTAATTAATCCACACATCTTACAACTATGGTGTACACAATTTTTGTAATCATTGGAAAATACTATTGTAAATATTACAGCTTTTTTATGATTTTGATCATTAATCATAGAATCATCTTTACATAATTTTTGACATTGTAAAAAAACTTCATCTCTGTTACATATGACACCAACAAATATCTTATTAAAGTTTTTATGACTTAATTTAAAATTAGCATAACTTTGGAGAACTAATTACCACTACTTAAAATAACATTATAAACTATTAGATTTTAAGGGATAGTCTTATAAATAAGATCTGACTCAGGGCCCTGACCTAACTTAGAGTATTTAATGGCTGAAGATGCTTGCCATGTCAAGCGAAACATGTCCCATATTAAACAATATGTAATAACTGTATCCTAATTATACGGATTGTATTGTATTGAACAGGTAGTTCTTAAGAAACTATTTGTAACTTTTAATATAAGTGGTATGTTCAGAGCTGTCAGTGGAGAGATGGCTTGCAATTACATTAGCAAATGAATAAGCTTGAATGAAGTTTTCAAAAATTAGGAAAGATCATAATATGAAGATAAAGTTGGAACTCAAGAGGACAAACTGGGGAAAGTGCTCTTTTTTTTTTTTGGAAGAGAAATTAGGGATAGAAATAATTTACCAAGGGAGATGTCCAATAAATTTCCAAGTTCTTTGAAAATATTCAAGAAAAGACTACGTACTGGTAAGCAATTGATAGGAAATGTGTCACCTGGGTGACAGCCCTAAATGCCAATCAGTGGCGACCGACCGACCAACAGGTACATAGGTAGATGGATAGATAGATAGATAAATAGATAGATAGATAGATAGATAGATAGATAGACAAATTTTATTCAGATAACTATAATGGTAACAACAAATGAACAAAATTTAAGAGTATAGTACTAAACTACTACAGCACTGCTCTTATCCACAGTGGTGAAAATATTGGACATTTGTTTGAGGGGATAAATACAGACCGAAGGACTAAGTCTAAATAATTTCTTGAATTTAACAATGATCATACCACTGGTAATGATCCAAGATGACATTACTTGAGAGTTAAAAGTTTGCTTCTTGGCAATGAGCTATATCACCACATTCAATATGTAGAGTAGGAAACAGCTAATATTTTTAATTCCAGATATGTTAATCTTTTAGGTCTGAGTTGTGTCTGGAACAATGATGTTGAATACCTTAGGCCATGAAAGCCTAGCATCAGACAGAGATAGGAACTACTTTGTATCCCAGAGATATGATGATGAGGGATAGATGATTAGTTGCTGCTGAAATATATGCCCTTCAATTCAAAAAGTATAAAAATTAATTTCATTTGAATGTAATGAGTAAATAACATGCACAGGAAATATTGTTTTCATTTTTATGAATAAACCAGTATGTGTTCATGAAGAAATTCATTAATATAACTACAAAACTACAAACAACAGGGGTGCTGTGAACAAAGCAGGATAGCCTCTGTGTAATATACTCCGAGCTCTTTCTGCATTTCATCACGAGTAGCTAAGTCATGACCGTCTCCTGTTATGCATGTGTGTCTGCATGAAACTAATAAAAGCCACTGTTTAATAGTATATTTTTGTTAGGTTTATTTTTTCGAAGTAATTTTGTGAATAGTAGTTTAATTTAGAACAGCTCATCATACGAACATGTCGATTCTGAACCAACTTCAGATAAAAGTTTGTCTGTCATGCAAAGTCTCTCAGTGGATCATACGCTATTTTGGATATGGAACATGCAAATAAAGTAGCCTTCAAAAGTTGACTGATGATGGTAAGGTCCATGGAACCAGACCAAGAGCATGAGTATCAACACGATGGATCGGTATAGTGAATGGTCCCTTGCAGAGTTCTCTCAGAGTCAACAACACTGAAGGCTTTGGGCAGAGAAGAATGATGGAGTAGGGCCTTTCAGTAAGCTGGCTGTATTAGGACAGTCACAACACCTCAGCCATTAGGCAGAATGAATAAGAATGATACAGTGCTGGCGAGATGGCAATTTTTTTGCAAAAGTTAGTAGCACTGTGCACCCATGTTTAAGCTGTGTCTATGTTGCATCACAAACTCTCTGAGACCCACAGTAGTATCTCCAGTGTGAGGAAAATATGATGTCTGGAAGGCTAGGGGTAAGGAACCTGCACTAGAAATTTATACGACACAAACTGCATTATACACCATTGCTAAAAATTCCTTGACATATCCCAATTTCCCTTGTAAGAAAGAAAAATTTCCTATCATCTAGACTAAAAAGACTGATCATATTTCATGAAGCAAGCACTGAATTATTTTATTTGCTATCAAAGAAGCTCTAAATTGTACCATGCAAATATAGTAAAAATGAACTTTAGGACAAAAAAACAAACAAATATTCTTGGTTTTCTAGATAATCTATGCTCCAATTAAAGCCTTTAATATCAAGACCTCCATATACAACTGCAGACAATAATGAGGAAAAAGATAATAGCTGACACAAAATGCACAACACATGAATTAAAGCAGCAAAGCAGTTATTTATGATTATGCATTAAGAGAAATCAAGAAATCTCAAATCAAATCTTAGATCAACTGATGGTAATACGACTCATTTGAACATAAATGTACTAAATTGCCTGTGTTCTTGGATACTTCCCAAGACAATGGCAGATTTTTGATTGATGAATCAAAACTGCCATCAAGGTAATTATTTCACTAAGAACCAATACTAAGGGAGCAGTTCTTGAAAATTAAAGCTTGCAGCAGAAACTCAAGAAGAGTGTATGCTTTGTTCTTGAGGATAGCATAAATAGTTCTTTAAACCTACTAATTTCTCCATATGTCTTTAGCTTATCTTAGTTATTTCTGGGGTTTTCGGAGTCACCCTAGCTCATTTCAAGCTTTCTGACCAGATTTTCTGGCTGATAATGAATGATTTTTGAGGAGAAAATTCTTCCCTGTAATTACTGGGAATCAATTCTCAGTTCCCAGGGTGGAAATTCATCAATATAGCTGCAGTGCTATTCAAATCTTTGCATAACTTTCTCCAAATATTCTCAGGATATTCCTTGTTTTCCTAATTAATCACAGGTCCATTAATGGAAAAATATTTGCAAGTACTGTATAAGAATTCTGAAACCTACTTACATACATACATACATGCATGCATACATACATCCATATAGACTGTTATACCTTTGAGCGTTCAGTCTGCGAACCAGTGTGAATTTACTAAATGTTGCCACAATCCTCTATTTGCAACTAGTGCTGTGACCTCTTATCTTTAAATCACAAGAAACTGAGTTTAACCATCGCCGTGTTGGTCTCCCTCTACTTCTCTTTGCCTTTGTGGATCAGCGGTAGAGTGTCGGCCTCCGGATCCCAAGATAGCGGGTTCAAACCCGGCAGAGGTAGTCGGATTTTTGAAGGGCGGAAAAAAGTCCATTCGACACTCCATGTCGTATGATGTTGGCATGTAAAAGATGTCTGGTGACACATTTGGTGTTTACCCGACAAAATTCGTTAAATCTCAGCCATAAACGCCCAAGAGAGTTTCGGTTTACTCGGTCTGCCATCTAGTGGGGGCCTGGAGTAAAACAGAACGTCGAAATTGATGAGCAGACAGCCAGATGGTGTCAAATTGAAATGTCTGCACACGGTAGCTGAGGCCATACGATTATTATTATTATTCTTACCCTCCATAACAGAGTACATTATTCTCCTAGGTAACCTATCCTCCTCCATTTGCCTCACATGACTCCACCACCAAAATTGGTTTATGCGTGCAGCTTCATCCATCGAGTTCATTCCTAACTTAGCCTTTATCTCCTCATTCTGAGTACCCTCCTGCCAATGTTCCCACCTGTTTGTACCAGCAATCATTCTCACTACTTTCATTTCTGTTACTTCTAACTTATGAATAAGATATCCTAAGTCCATCAGCTTTCACTCCCGTAAAGCAAAGTTGGTCTGAAAACAGACCGATGTAAAGATATCGTCCGGGAGCTGACTTCCTTCTTACAGAATACTGTTGATCGCAACTGCGAGCTCATTGCATTAGCTTCACTGCACCTTGATTCAATCTCACTCACTATATTACCATCCTGAGAGAACACACATCCTAACTACTTGAAATTATCTACCTGTTCCAGCTTTGTATCACCAATCTGACATTCAATTCTCTTGAATTTCTTACCTTCTGACATCAATTTAGTCTTCAAATGGCTAATTTTCATACCATACTCATTGCACCTATTTTCAAGTTACAAGATATTAGACTGCAGGCTTTCAGCACAATCTGCCATTAAGACCAAGTCGTCTGCATAGGCCAAACTGCTTACTACATTTCCACCTAACTGAATCCCTCCTTGCCATTTTATACCTTTCAGCAACTACGAACAACAAAGGTGAAAGATTACAGCCTTGTCTAACCCTTGTAAGTACCCTGAACCAAGAACTCATTCTACCATCAATTCTTGTTGCAGCCCAATTGTCAAATAAATGTCTCTGATTGATTTTAATAATCTACCCTTAATCCCACAGTCCTCCAGTATGGTGAACATCTTTTCCCTCAGTACCCTGTCATATGCGTTCTGTTTTTCAATTGCCTGCTGCATACTGAAAATATGATCCTGACAGCCCCTATGTGGTCTGAAACCACACTGGTTTTTATCTAACTTCCTCTCAACCACTGATCACACCCTCCCATCCAAGATGCCAGTGAATACTTCGCCTGGTATACTAATCAATCACATACCTCGATAGTTGTTGCAAACCTTCCTGTTACCTTGCTTATAGACGGGTGCAATTACTGCTTTTGTCTAATCTGAAGGTACATTACCAACACTCCATGCTAATCTTATTACTCTATGAAGCCATTTCATCCCTGCCTTCCCACTATACTTCACCATTTCAAGTCTAATTTCATCTATTCCTGCTGCTTTATGACAATGGAGTTTATTTACCATCCCTGCCACTTCCTCAAGCATAATTTCACCAACATCATTTTCTTTCAGCCAACCAATATTGTATTAAATACAGTTGGACCCACACTTACAACTAAATTTGTCCAAGTTTGAATCTGGGGTATGTACATTTTTAACACAGATTTCCATTGTATTTGTTGAGTGTATTTTAATACTGAAGCTATGTACATTTTAAACATAAGCTTCCATTGCATTTATTGATTGTATTTCATCTCAAATTTTTTATGTATCACTGTTTTTGTTATATGTCTTTCTTCCTTATGTTATTTTAGCTGATGATGACGACTAGGCTAGGTTGAAACATGTCCTATATAGCTTTTCAAACAACTATGTAGCTTTTTAAACAGACCATTTATTAAATGGCAAATGTGTATTGAACAGGTGGACTTTACACAATTAAATTCTTTTAGAATTTAATCTTAGATATTTAAAGTCAACACGGAACCGGAATGAAGTTGTAAAAATACTTGTAAAAATACCCAATGTTGCGAGAACTTGGGACACAGATTGATACAAAGTTCACTGTGTGCTAAACAGAAGGCGAGTGATTTCAATTTACCAAATGTCAATTGGGAGGGTAATGCAAATGACAGGAAGCATGACCAACAAATGGCAAATAAGTTAATATGGGAAGGGCATCTGATTCAGAAAGTGATGGAACCAACAAGATGGAAGAATATTCTGGATGTGGTGCTGGTAAAACCAGATGAGCTCTATAGAGAAACCGAAGTAATAGATCGTAATAGTGATCACAAAGCTGTTTTTGTCGTAGTTAAAAATAAATGTGAAAGAAAGGGAGGTATTAAAATGAGAACTATTAGGCAGTATCATATAGCTGATAAAACAGGCATGAGGGAGTTTTTAAACTGTAACTATGATCGGTGGAAAACGCTAAATAAAAATGTAAACAGACTCTGGGATGAGTTTAAAGCAATTGTTGAGGAATGTGAAAATAGGTTTGTACCTTTAATGGTGATAAGGAATTGTAAAGATCCACTATATTATAAGAGAGAAGTAAAGAGACTAAGAAGGAGGTGCAGGTTGGAAAGAAATAGTTAGAAATGTCTGTGGAAGTAGGAGAAATTGAAGGAACTTACTAGGAAAGTGAATCTAGCAAAGAAGGATAACATGGTGGCAAGCATAATTGGTGGTCATACAAATTTTAGTGAAAAGTGGAAGAGTATGTATAGGTACTTTAAGGCAGAAACAGGTTCCAAGAAGGACATTCCAGGAATCAATAATGAACAAGGGGAGTGTGTATACGAGGATTTTCAAAAGGCAGAAGTATTCAGTCAGCAGTATGTAAAGATTGTTGGTTACAAAGATAACGTCCAGATAGAGGAGGTGAACAATACTAAAGAAGTATTAAAATTTACCTATGACAACAATGACATTTACAGTAAGATGCAAAAGTTGAAACTTAGAAAAGCAGCTGGAATTGATAAGGTTTTGAGGGATATCCTAAAGATAATGGGTTGGGATATAGTACCATATCTGAAGTACTTATTTCACTATTGTGTGCATGAAGAAGCTATACCAAATGAACGGAGAGTTGCTATAGTAGCTCCTGTGTATAAAGAAAAGGGTGATAGACATAAAGCTGAAAATTACAGGCCAGTAAGTTTGACATGCATTGCTTGTAAGCTTTGGGAAAGCATTCTTTCTGATTATATTAGACATAATAGAAGGCTGTTTGGGTTTAGGAAAGGTTATTCCACTGAAGCTCAACTTGTAGGATTCCAGCAAGATATAGCAGATATCCTGGATACAGGAGGTCAATTGGACTGTATCGCAATTGACCTATCTAAGGCATTTGATAGGGTAGATCATGGAAGACTACTGGCAAAAATGAGTGCAGTTGGACTAGACAAAAGAGTGACTGAATGGGTGGCTATGTTTCTAGAAAATAGAACTCAGAGAATTAGAATAGGCGAAGCTTTATCTGTCCTTGTAATAATTAAGAGGGGAATTCCTCAAGGCAGTATAAATAAGTACAGATCTCTCCACATGGTTATGAGGGTATTTAGGGTTTGTAGTAAGGATGTAAAGGACAGGGCATATAAGTCTTTGGTAAGACCCCAACAAAATATGGTTCCAGTGCATGGGACCCTCACCAGGAATACTTGATTCAAGAACTGGAAAAAATCCAAAGAAAAGCAGCTTGATTTGTTCTTGGTGATTTCCGACAAAAGTGTAGCGTTCCAAAAATGTTGCAAAGTTTGGGCTGGGAAGACTTGGGAGAAAGGAGACAAGTTGCTCAACTAAGTGGTATGTTCCGAGACATCAGTGGATAGATGGCGTGGAATGACATCAGTACATTAATAAGTTTGAGTGGTGTCATTAAAAGTAGGAAAGATCGCAATATGAAGATAAAGGTGGAATTCAAGAGGACAATTGGGGCAAATATTCATTTATAGGAAGGGGAGTTAGGGATTGGAATAACTTACCAAGGGAGATGTTCAATAAATTTCCAATTTCTTTACAATCATTACAATCATTTAAGAAAAGGTTAGGAAAACAACAGCTAGGGAATCTGCCACCTAAGCGACTGCCCTAAACGCAGATCAGTAGTGACTGAATGATTGATTGAGCCTATCACTAAGGTTTATTGTGCACTAAAGTGCGTGTGTGTCAAATTAATAGCTTAACTATCACAGGCTGATTGTCAGCAAATCAGGTCCTAGGTCATCGGTTAGGAAATAGCCATGTTGTTCAGCAAACCCTGGATCACAAACCCTGTCATAGATGAAGTTTATAGCTAGATTAAATAAAGTCGTAAAAAACGCCGAGTGTTGGGCGGCGGGAAATAACCTGACTCCCTAAGGGGGCCAACGGCTTCGGGCGAATGAGCCCCTTTGGGTGGGGTGATGGTCCCCACAGTGGAGGAAATGCCACTGGAATCCATTACGTAGCGTCTGTTCTCCAGGTTAGGGGCGGCTGCACAAGGCGTCTGTACTCCAGAGGAGCGGCCTCATTATCACCTCACTGGATCACATCCAGAGTTGTAATTCGGGATCTAGTCCCACACAGGTGACACCTTGACAGTCAACCATGGAAGGTCTTTTAAGGAATACTCCACCGGCTGAACCAAGAGTTCAGAGAAGGCAGCATTCGGATACGGTGGGCTGCCACCTGAAAGATACCATGAAGTCGGAGGCATGGAAATACCCCAGTACCACATACACGAACAAGACAAAATCAAGAATCAAACCAAAGCAGATAACATACTTCTCTACACACAATATAAACTCACTCATGCAAACCGGTAAACTAAAAGTGATCACCAACATAATGGACCAACACAAAATTCTTATCATTGGATTACAGGAAATTAGAAACACTGACCAGGATGCCTTGGAATCTCAAGGGTACAGACTTTATAAAGGTATACCCGGGAAGAGAGTGATGAAGAATGTCCCACAATTTGGAACAGGATTTTTGGTCAGCTTTAAAATAATAAACTCAGTTCAAGAATTCAGATCACAGTCTCCACGACTCTCAACGATCACCTTAAAGGCATCTAATAAAATCTATACTATAATAAATGCCCATGCTCCCACTAATGATAAAAACAACTCCTCAAAATACCAGGAGGAAACAGGAGAATTTTGGGACCCATTGGACCAGACCATAGATAACATCCCCAAACACCATATAAAATTATTAATAAGCGACTTCAACGCTCAACTAGGCAGAGAAAGAAAATACTGTGACATCATCGGAAAATGGCCAGCACACAAGAAAACAAATAAAAATGGAGAGAGACTTGTTGACCTGTGTAGAAACCATAATTTAATTTCAAAATCTACATGTTTTAAGTGGAAACCTCAAAAACTTAAAACATGGAAATACCCTGACTACACTAAAGGAGAATGGCAACTGGATCACGTCTGCATGGACAAATACCACCACAAAGAGATCTATAACGTCAAAGTCCTCCGAGGAATAGACAAAGGTTCAGATCACTATGTAGTTAAAATTAAAATTAAACTCACTCCCCAGAGGAGGCAACAAAAGCAAGCCCTTAAAACTAAAAGAAAAATAGATCCTACCCAGCTAATCAACAACAAAAATTACCAGCAAGCAACTGAAAAAATAAAAATCACAGATAAACTTGAAGACTTAGTACACAACCTTAAACAAATTGCAGAAGACCTGGCTCCAATTAAACCATGTAAAAAACACCAATGGTGGAACAGTGAATGTGATGAAACAGTGGAGAAAAGACATCAGGCATGGCTATTACATCAGTATAAATTCAGGACAAATATTTCAGATTCCCTATGGGAATCAACATCTATATCATATTACATCAGTCCCAAAAAACAGAAATATCCTATCAAAAGCTAGTAAAACAGAGAAAAGAAACTACCCAAGTCTTAAGAAGAATAAAAAGACAACATCATAAGGACACCCTGCAGTTAATTGAAGAACAATTCAATAAAACTCAATCAAGGGACTACTACAAAACCTTCAGAAAGCAGCTCCAAAAATATGAACCCCCCGACCCTACTGATGAAGGATGAAGATGGTAAGCTGGCCCATAACAATAAAGACAATGCAGAAATTCTGGCTAAACATTTCAACAAGCTTTTAAATTGTGAGGAACCTACAGAACTTCTTCATTTGGACACCAACACCCCGATAAAAACATCACCAGAGAACATCAATCCCCCCACAATAAAGGAAGTTTACCAAGCTCTGAATAAATTAAAAAACTACAAAGCGCCAGGAGAAGATCAGACCTTTGCAGAAATCTGGAAATATGCAGGAACATCAGCAAAAGTTGCCCTCCATCAACAACTTGTCTCTATCTGGATTAAAGAAGAACTACCAGAACACTGGACAACAGCCCTCATTCATCCACTGCACTAAAAAGGAGATAAAACCAACCATAATAACTACAGGGGAATCTCGCTCCTAAACATAACATACAAAATATTTTCAATAATCATCCTTAATAGGATAAGTTTACAACTTGAGAAAGAACTAGGAGAATATCAAGGAGGTTTCAGACCCTGGAGGAACTGTCCTGATTAGATCATGAGTCTTAAGTTGATAATGGACTATAACAGGAGAAGAAACAGAGATATGGTGATGACATTTGTAGAAAGCTTATGATTGCATCCATAGAAAATCTCTGTTTAAAATTTTAAGACACCTTGGACTACACCCCAAATTAATAAACATGATGAAATTGACTCTCACCAACACCAAATCAAAAGTGAAGTTTAGGGGTGAAACATCAGAGACATTTGAAATTAAAACTGGGCTACGGCAGGGAGATGGGCTCTCACCACTATTATTTAACTGTGCTCTAGAAATGGTAATGAGGGAATGGTTTAGGAAATGTCCCCACAAAATAAAGATTGGCCGAAAAATCAAAACAAATTGCCTGGGTTTTGCTGACGATTTAGCATTACTAGCAGTGGACATAAAAGAAGCAAAAACCCAGATATCAGAACTTCAAAACATTGCAAATAAAATTGGCCTCAAAATATCATTTGAAAAAACAGAAATTATGCCGCAAAAACCAACACAGCTAAAAGAAGTCGCTATAAATGGTAATAAAATCAAAATAGTAACTCAATTTAAATATCTTGGAGAAGTAATAACACATAACCTAAATGAAAAAATCTCAATCCAAATAAGAACAAATAGATCAGCTAAAGCACAAAAGTTAACATGGGATATCTACAAAAAGAAATGTCTATCAATAAATACAAAAATAAAACACTACAACACAGTTATAAAACCAGAAGCTACATATGCAGCAGAAACACTCTTTCACCTGAATAAACAATCAAAGACTGACAGACTTCAGAAAATTGAAAGGAGGATTGGAAGAACGTGCATCAACAAAAAATACCAGAAAGATGGACAGTGGCGGTTAATACCTAACAAAGTCGTGTACAAAGAGCTAGAACCCATTACATATACTATGCGTAAGAGGAGACTGGGATTCTTTGGACATATCATGAGGATGCAGGATTCGAGACTTCTGAAACAACTAGTACAACACAATCTCGTCTCAAAAAATACCACAGCAGGATGTAAATGGATCAGAGAAGTAAGAGAGGATCTGAAGGAAATAGGCCTTACAACAGAAGACACCACAAATAAGATAAAATTGAATACAAAACTCAAGAATACAAACCTCCGCTTTACCCTTACACAAAACAAACCAACAACATGCACATTTTCAACTGAGGAAAGGGCAAGAAGATCGGAGCGTCTGAAGAAGTACTGGGAGGACCGCAAAGCCCGAACAATCCCTTCAAAGAGACCTGAACGACGGACTGACTAAAGTGATCCTATGTGGTCATAAAAGAATAATAATAATAATAATAATAATAATAATAATAATAATAATAATAATAATAATAAGAAGAAGAAGAAGAAGAAGAAAGTCGTAGAAACAAAGACCCACCCTGTGGCACACCACATCAAACAGCTATCTGTCCAGAATATTTTCCTTTGGTATAGCAAAAGAATTACATGTTTGAGGTCAGATGATATTCCTTGCATAGAGAGACAATTTTCTATGTATGGGAAATATGAATCACCATTTGTTGAGTTGAAACAGCCAGAAACTAATCTAGAATTTATATGACATCCTGATAATTTGGAGACAAATCTACATTGATTATTACTCATATTTGTATCTATCTGTGAACTTAATCCATGAACCAAAACTCTTTCAATATTCTTTCTCAGAATAGAGCAAGGATTCTCAAACTTTTTAAAAATAGTACCCCTAAGTAAATGACTAGTTTTCTATTGTACCTCCACCATATTTTTTTCAACATTTTTTCATATTCATTTTAATGACATAATAAATAATCACAGAACACTTCAATGATTTCTTCCTTTTCTTTTCTTGAAGAGTAATCTGGTAGACTGAATTCTTTCACCACAGAAAAAAGGTTGCGAATCCAGAACTCACTGTCTATATTTTCAGGAAAGTATTCACCAAAATATTCAGTCAGACATAAACAATGTTCTTTTAATTTGCTCACAATGGAATCATGAAGCTCAATTTCATTTTCACCCATGAACCTTTCTAAGAATGGAAAGAATGAAAGGTTTCTACTCAAAACTTCTTTAAAAGCAAACTGAAGTTTCTTTTTCAGAGCTTTTATTTTGTCCTGAATCATGATGACTGTTGTGTGTTAACCCTGCAGTCCTACGTTCAACTCAGTGAGCCATTGGAAGACGTCACCTAAGAAACCTACTCTACATAGCCACTGTTCATCTGTATGCCTTCACTAAACTCACACTTGCTATTAAGAAGAAAAATTTGAACTTCTTGACTTTTTTTTTTCTTTTACAATTTGTTTTACGTTACACTGACACAGATAGGTTTTATGGTGATGATGAGATAGGAAAGGCCTAGGAGTGGGAAAGAAGTGGCGGTGGCCTTAATTAAGGTACAGCCCCAGCATTTGCCTGGTGTGAAAATGGGAAACCACGGAAAACCATCTTCAGGGCTGCCGACAGTGGTGTTCGAACCCACTATCTCCTGGATGCAAGCTCACAGCTGCGCGCCCCTAACCGCACAGCCAACTTGCCAGTGAACTTCTTGTCTTCAATCAAACAAACGTGCAAGATAGTTCCCTTTCAAAAGCCACCTTACCTCAGTATAGAAAAGAAGATGTTTATGTTCACTCCCCCATTTCTTCACATAAGATTGCCAATAATCTAGAAATGGTTGTATTTGTCAATGTTATTTTCATTCCATTTGCTTCACAACTAGAGCCTCTCTGTGAAAAATACAGTGAACGAATTTCCTTCTTGATCTGGGAAATCACACCAGTATGTTTTCCAGTCATTGCTGTTGCAATGTCAGTACACACACCAACACACTTCTCCCAGTCAACACCATACTGCCTCAGAAAACCATCAAGAGTGTCAAATAAGTTTTGTGCTGTTGTTCGTTCTGAAAGCTCCTTGCAGAAAAGCATATCTTCCTCCATTGCAAGGGTAGAATCTATACTATATCTAACAATTGCTATCAATGGTGCCATATTTGTGCAATCTATACTCTCATTCAGCTGTATAGCAAAGTATTTTGTGGACTTGAAGTTGGTTATGAGATGTTCTTTTAAAAAATTAGTCATACTAGAGATTTTGCGAGAAAAAGGGTTGTTGGACTAGGGAATAACACCCAGCTGATTTGTCGGTTTTTCACCAATAACACTTGACACCATGTCGTTATCTGCAGGCACTAAATATTACTCACCATCAGTATGTGGTCTTCTGGCCCTATCTATTATTAAGCTTATTTTGAATGACACTTCAAGACCCTTCACATTCGCAGATGAAAATGAGGCAGTCTGTTTTTACCATATCTTAAGTGATCTCACTTTCCCTTAAAAAATCAAGTGACTTATTCTTCAGGTTCTCGTGTTTTGTATGAAAATGTTTTTAATAAAGATGACTTCATTGAATTGTTGGAAAGGGTCTCATGGGAAACAACACAAAGGGATTGTGGATTTGTCTTGCTTCCTCCATAAGTAAATCCTAAAACCAAGTATGCAGGATCATGCCTTCTGGCCTTATGTTGAGATTTCTGTTCAGATCATGTACTCCTATAAGAAAAGGATTCAGCTTCCACTGGCTCTGCAATTTTTTCAAAATCTTCATCTTCATCAGAAGTAGCCTGACTTTCTGTTTCATGTCTTCACTTTTTAACAGGTTGCACCGTTAACCATTTCTTCATCTTGGTTGATGTGAGAAAAGTACACAAACAAACACACAAAGTATAATTCTAAACTCACAACTGTATTTCCAACCACTCAGTTAACAAATCATGGCTAGACCACTTTGATTTGTGAGCGAGAGAATAAAATAATGCCAGATATACATTGTTGTGTTAATACAAACATTAGAAAGGAAATACTGTATTAAAAATAATAATATATCTATTACCTATTTAAAACAGACTGAAGCTGTCAATATTCTTAGCATGTATATTTTGTTGCATTTATATCTACCAAAATTAAGATTGTAATTAATATTAATTAATATTAATTAATATCGAAATGATAATATTAATAATAGAAAAGAAATAATATGTTATTTTGCAGTTGAACAAGAACAAATGTCGCAACATTAACAGTCGCAAACATACTATGGCTGGTTTCTTGAAATCAGAAATAATCATCAACTTCCATTGTTGAGAATGATTTGCAGAGTCATGTTTTAAGGTAAAAATGCAGAATACCCCAATGCAGCAAAGCCGATGGTAAACCAGTAGAAGTGTCATAGAAATACAGTGCTACTGTAGTGCTGTGTCAGATATTAATATATTCCTCAGACAATCAAAGAAGGAAGTTCATACTGTATACCTCGAAAACTGATTGCAACATTTGGTTCTTTTGTCAGTTTGTCACTTTCTCAATAAGAAGCACTCCCGTACTCCCGGAGGTATGTGTACCACAGTTTGAGAATCTCTGCAATAGAATAAGTAGTTACTGGATGCCAGGAAGACATGTTATTAACATCTCCTTTTCTCTTGTAGAACAGTATTGTTTGACCTTCTCAAAGTTTTTTGGCACTTAATGAATAAAGAGCATGCTATTTATAATTACTGCTAGGATTTCATAAATGTCTAGCCAGTAACATATGATATGGCCCAGCTGATGTATCTAAAGATATACCATTAATTGTTTACTTGGCATTATTGGAAGAATTTCTCTTTTTGGAAAGCTTTTCCAACTTATTCATTCAGAGATAAAAAAATACCCTGAAAACCACTTTCAATATCATTCACAGGAATCAGACATTCTTTTGTACTATCTGAATTAATACGTTTAAACAACTTTTTTTCTCCTATTATAGTAATTAAATTGAGTTAGTTCATACTAGTATTGACCTCGGGCTTTTTCCTTCTAGACCTTGATGATCTGTGAGGATTGGATGAATCCCTATGATGAATTACTCATAATTCTTTATTTCCATTTCTCATTTGATAATAATGAGTAGAAGGGTGCTCATTTCCTGATCATTTAGCATTGCTTCACACAAAACTCAATATTGGTTTTTAAAATGGTTTCAATTTTCAATTTTGATTTTGTTTGACAACTGAGGATGCCTCTCCAATTGGTGGATATTAACCCAAGCTCAGTTTTGAAGCTTAAACCATGCAGGGGAAAACTGCAAATAATTAGTGAACTAAATTTACTTGTAGAGTTCTCCTTAGAGCAATTATTTGATACTTTGTCAACATCCCCTGTTGCTGTCTCTTCCAAGACGTTGTGACATCTCACTACATGAATATTTATTCCCCTCTTGGTGAAGCGGTTTCCACAAGTAGCACAAGTAGCACAAGTTACTAATTCAATTCCTCTAGTACGGTAGTTGAAGTAGAAAGACCTTCATTAACATCAATCATCGTACAGCCGTAATTTACAGAAATAAATACAAAACACAACACTCACAGTAAGAAATCTAAGTAAATTAACAGGAAACAAATATCACAGTTTCAAACTCATCTACCAAATTCAAGCTTAGAACTACATGATGTATAGTTAACTTACTCAGTAAAATAAGGAAGATACATAAAACAAAAGAATAATAAAAATAAAATAATAATAATAAGCATCAATGGCATAATAATAATGTTATTGGTTTTACGACCCACAAACTACTTTTATACTTTTCGGAGATACCAAAGTGCTAGAATTTTATTCCCCAGTTCATTTACGTGACAGTAAATCTACTAACACAAAGCTCACGTATTTAAACACCTTCAAATACTACCAATCTGAGCCATGATCAAAGTTGCCCACTTGGACCCAGAATATACCACCTAAGCCATTCAGCCTGGCCACAGAAATACAATGTTACAACATGATCTGGCTATCAAGAACTAAATATTCACCTGGACTGCAGTTATCATTATACTGAAGGTGATATTTGTATGAAGCAAAAATGAGTTGACAGAAAAACATAAGTCCAACAGCTACTAATCATATTAAGAGGCAACATGATTCTGGAATTATTTCTGAGAGTTGACAGGATATAAGGAGCAGTCAAATGAAATCTGAACACCCGCCATAATACATATTCCGCATGAAAAGTGGTAACACTGTTGTTATATATTGATACTACCATCGCTGTGGTAGGAGAACTGTATAGTGATATCTCACAGATGCACGCAGTTGTTGGGTTATGTCTTTGTCGGTACGTGGACTGGTCTAGTGTTTTCGTCTAGCTGTAGAAATGGAGGCAAGTAAAGAAGAGCAGAGAAGTGTGGTTCCTTTTCTGGTGGCTGAGGGTACTGGGGTATGCAAAACTCATTGTCGCATGTTCGCTGTGTATGGCGAACACTGCACGTCCGTGATAAGTGTGCACGAATGGCATAGGAGATTCCAAGAAGGGCACACATCACTGCAAGACAATGCGTGCCCAGGATAGGGCCATTGAGCCATTACTCCTGATGTGCTAGAGAGGATTGATGGCCTTATCCAGGAAAACAGATGAATCACAGAGGAAGAAATACGTGTTCAGATTGGAATTAGCCATGGCTCCATGCATGATATTATCAAAGATCACTTGCATTTTCGCAAAATTTTTGCGCAGTGGGTTCTGCATCAACTGACGGAGCGACAAAAGATTGACAGAATGGCGTCATGTCCGAGTCATCTTCAGCAGTACCATGAGGAAGTGTATGCATTTCTGTCCTGTAACGTCACAGGGGATGAAACATGATGTCACCATTTCGGGCCCGAGAGCGAATGGCAAAGCCAACCAGGGGAATATCGCAATTCTCCCCCGCCAAAGGAATCCAAAGCTGTTCACATAAGTTCCGGTAAAGTCATGACGACCTTCTTCTTTGACTGTAGGGGCTCTCTGCTTGTCAACTTCTTCAAGCATCAAATCACAATCAATGCGCAGTGCTATGAAGTAGGGTTGGGCACTATGTCCCTGTTTCGGCACACTGTGCTCCGGAACACGGAGCATCAGTTGTTCCGAAACATTCTCAAGCGAGACTGAGACAGTGACTCGCTATCCTGTCAGAAGCGCCACTATGCACTGCTCTTCTTCCACTAGCTGACTAAGTAAAATCTTTCAAGATTAAATACGGAACAAAATGAGATTAGTTACTTGTCACTAGCTGACTGTCGATACCGGCAGTGTGCCACCATGCGCTGGAGTGTTCCGTGTTCTGTCATATCCTCTTTGTTCTGTGAGTACCGTTGCACCAGCAACTGGCCTTCAGTACATGCGGATAACTTAATGTGTTCTGTTTTGTAAGACTGTTTTCATTGAAGCCTAGTAATATATACCGTATGAAATACGGTAAACTTTGAATAATGTCGCACCGGAGTCCTGATTATGACTTTTTTACTAGAATAAAACAGGACAGAGTGAAATGCAATTTATGGTCTTCTGTTTTGTCTGCAAAGGGATCTTCAACCAGCACAATGATGAGACATTTCAAACTTAAACATCCCACAATTTTTATTTTTGCGTTCTGCTTGTGTAGTTTTATTTTTAATCTCTTGTCCCGCTTGTATATAGTGTTTAATTTTGATCTTCGTGTTTTGCTTGTATGGGTTATTTTTTTATTTTCATGTTTTGCTTGTATATTGTATATGTAAATACAGTACTGACGAATGTTTCTTCATCTGTGCGAGTATATTTTTAATTGGTGAAAATAACATTGTGACATTTGTGAAAACATCTACTGCCAGTGTAATTGTGACAGGTGTATTTCAGAATGAATGCAAAACATTCTTATCCTAAAAACAACATTTAGACACGATTTTCTGGGTGCCTATTTCAGAGTTCTGACTGCTTTTTCACGTGCCGTGAAGTTTTATCCTGGCCCTAATTACCCACAATATAGACTGATACATTCAACCGGTGAAAATATCCTTGGATTAGTTACTTTTAAACATCTGTACTGCCATTATGACCGTGTTATGTGTATCTCATATTGACCAAAAAAATCTTCACCTAAAAGCAGCCTTTAAATGTTATTATTTGGCACGAATTTCAGGGTTCCGACTGTTCCTTCACGTTCCGTGGAGCTTTATGCTGGCCGTAACTACACACAGCATGTCCAGTACAGCAGCACATTCCTGATGACGCGGAACATGTTATCTTGCCTCACGAAGTTCTCTCTTCTGTGCAGTTACAGTCCCGTTTGCCATGTGCCGGTACACTATATCGAAACACTCCACCTCAAGCTCCTAATGTTCTGGAACAACTGACTGTCCTGGTCTCTCCAACCCTACTATGAAGACACTCTGCAGAAACTGCGACACGCCATAAAGTCAAACCTCCCTGGAATGCTGTCGGATGGAGTCATCCTGTTGCATGATAATGCTCACCCCCATACTTCCAATCTGGCAAAGGCTACGCTTCAGCCCAGATTTTTCACCTTGTGATTTTCACATTTCTGGTGACCTGAGGAAAGACATCATGGACGCTGGTTTCATTCGGACAAGGAAGTGCAAGAATGGGTGTGGTTGTGGATCTGTCAGCTACCTACCTCTTTCTAAAAAACTGGAATTGAATGTCCTGTATTATTAATTAATAATAATAATAATGTTATTTGTTTCACATACCACTAACTACTTTTACGGTTTTCAGAGACACAGAGATGCCGGAATTTAGTCTTGCAGAAGTTTTTTTACGTTCCAGTAAATCTACCGACATGAGGCTCACGTACTTGAGCACCTTCAAATACCACTGGACTGAGCCAGGATCAAACCTGCCAAGTTGGGGTCAGAAGGCCAGCACCTCAATCGTCTGAGCCACTCGGTCCAGCGATAAATGTGTTAACGCTTTTGGTAATTACTTTTGAGTCATAACCATTTAAAGAGATCTGAAACATTTCTTAACTACCTCATTAATATTAGGGGCAAAAGATCTTCATAAGTCGACACCCCAAACAAATAGCAAACAACACCCTCATTAATATGATTATTCCAATGAAGATCATTCCTTATATTAACACCTAGGTACTTACAGTGTTCCCCATGAGGTACTGTTACTCCATTAACACAATAATTCAAACTGAGAGGACCTTTCCTCTTGGTGAAACTTACAACTTGACTTTTCATTCCATTTACATTCATATCACTGACTGCTTCCAGCTCACAACATTGTTTAAGTACCTTTGCAGTCACTCACAATCCTGCAACTCATTTACTACTCTATACATTATAACATCATTTGCATATAGCCTTATGTGTGCTTCAAGATCTTTACTCATATCTATATATATAAAAGAACTTGTCCTGACTGACTGAATGACTGACTAACTGATTCATCATCACCGAGCCAGAACTAATGGACATAAGGAAATGAAATTTTGGGAATACATTCATATTAACATGTAGGTGCTCGCTGACGGAGGACTTTTGGATATTCCATTGCTAAGGGGGTTAAAAGGGGGGTTAATTTTTAAAATGAGTGTATCTATATCTCAATACTTTTAAGGTTTACAGATATAAAAATTGGTATTTGGAATCTCCTTTAAATAAAGAAACATGCATTTTTTGATTTTGGGAAAATCCTAATAGGAGGGATGAAAAGGGGTGAAAAATGGCCAAGTGCCTTTAATGAGTATACTTATATCTTAGATACTGAAGAATTACAGACCTGAAAATTGGTATTTGGGGTCTCCTTTAAAAATAAAGAAACATGTACTATTTGTTTTTGGAAAATCCAAATAGTGGGGGGTGAAAAGGGGGTGAAATTTTAAAATGAGCGTATCTATATCTCAAAATTTTAAAAGTTTAGAGATGTAAAAATTGATATTTAGAATCTCCCTTAAAAATAAAGAAGCATGTATTTTTTTGTTTTCTGAAAATCCCAATAGGAGGGGTGAAAAAGGGTGAATAAGGGGTTGAATGCTTTTAATATGGATACTTATATCTCAGAAACTGAAGATATTACAGACCTGAAAATTGGTATATGGGATCTCCTTTACAAATAAAGAAACACGTATTTTTTGTTTTAGGAAAATCCAATTAATGGGGGTTAAACAGGAGTGACAAATTGGGGTTAATTTTTAGAAAGATTATATCTGCAGTATATCTCAGAAACGATAAATGTTACAGATGTAAACATTGATATTTGGAATTTGCTTTAAAAGTAAAGAAACACGTATTCTGGGAAAATCCAATGAAGGGGGGGTGAAAGAATTGAAAAATGAATTGATTAATTGTATGAGGATACTTACATCTAATAAAAACTAAAGTTGTTACAGACGTGAAAAGTGGTATTTGGATCTCCTTTAACAACAAAGAAAAACGCGTTTTTGGGGGGGGGAATCATCTTGGAGGGCGGGAGTGAAAAGGAGTTAAACTCCTTTCATGAGGACACATATCTCAGAAACTGAAGATGTTAGAGTCATGATAATTGGTATTTAGAATATTTAGAAACAAGTATTTTTGCCAAAAAATTCACTTAAGGGGCGGTAGTGTGAAAGGAAGTGAAAAACAGGTAATTATGTTTATGGGGATTCTTATATCTCAAAACTGAATGTAACAGATGTGAACATTGGTATTTGGAATCTCCTTTAAACAAAAAGGAACGCACCTCCTTTTGGGGGGGGGGGAGTGTAAATCAATGGCGGTGGGATGAATAAAAAGGTGAGACCAATTGATTTTACCATTCATAATGTACTTATAAGGAGCCTCCGTGGCTCACGCGGCAGCGCACCGGCTCTCACCTCTGGGTTCCGTGGTTCAAATCCCGGTCACCCCATGTGAGATTTGTGCTGGGTACTCCGGTTTTCCCTGTCATCATTCATTCCGGCAACACTCTCCAATATCATTTCATTTCATTTGTCATTCATTAATCATTGCCCCAGAGAAGTGTGACAGGCTTCAGCAGCTGGCACAATTCCTATCCTCGCCGCTAGATGGGGGCTTTATTCATTCCATTCCTGACCCGGTTGAATGACTGGAAACAGGCTGTGGATTTTCAGTGTACTTATTCTGATCATAAACAGATCATTTTTAATCTTTCCTGGGTTCGTTTTCAAGACCCATCTTTTCCTTTGGAGAGTGTTCTTAGATTACAGTAGATTCTCCTGGCATATAAATAAAAATTTAAACACATTTGAAATAAACGATAGGAATGAGATTGACCATGCAATTGTACACCTCTATAGTAACGTCAGTATTGCACGGAAGTATGTCATTTGCATCGCCAGAAATCCCGCGCACTTGCCTGACCGCGACAATGGTGCTGGTCACATTTTCAGCAATGACAATGGCAGCAGATGTAATTTACTGCCAAGTAGCCATCTTGCATCTTGCTGTGGGGTACAGAATAACAACAACAACAACAATAATAATAATAATAATAAAATGGGAGGAACTTTGCCGTAATCTCTCAGAAAATGGGTCAGATCACAAATTTTGGCGGATTCTCTCAGAAAACAAGTTAGATCGCGAATTTCGGCGGATTATATATAAAACGTAAAGCATCCAATCATAAATTTCAGTATGATACCGTGGCGAAGCACGGGTATCTTGCTAGTCATTTATATATATATATATAAGAAAACATAAAATCCAATAATACTGTCCTGCAGGACCTCCCTCTTAATTATTACAGGATCAGATAACTCTTCACCTACTCTAATTCTCTGAGTTCTATTTTCTAGAAATGTAGCTACTCATTCAACCACTCTTTTATCTAATCCAATAGCTCTCATTTTTGTCAGTAATCTCCCATGATCTACTCTATCAAAAGCCTTAGGTCAATAGCTATATAGTCCACCTGACCTCCTAAATCTAAAATATCTGCTATATCTTTTTGGAATCCTATAAGCTGATCTTCACTGTAATAATAACTTTTCCTAAACTTAAACTGCCTTCTATCAAATCAGTTAGTAATTTTGCAAATGTGACTAATATAATCAGGAAGAATGCTTTCCCAGAGCTTTCAAACAATACATATCAAGCTGACTGGCCTGTAATTATCTGCTTTATGTTTGTTACCCTTTCCCTTGTACACTGTGGGTATTATTGCTACTCTCCATTCATTTGGTGTCGCTTCTTCATGCAAACAGTAATCAAATAAGTATTTTCAGATATAGCACTATATCCCAACCCATAGCCTGTAATATATCCCCAGAAATCTTATCACTCCCAGTTGCCTTTCTAGCTTTCAACTTTAGTATTTTTTTATAAATGCCTTTATTATCATAGGTAAATTTCAGTATAACAATACTGGCAGAGCAGCTGCAATATGTGTGGTCTAGCAGTGAGTAAACAATATCGCCAGTGAACTGCTGAGGCTTGTATAAAGAAGCTCCTAGAAGAAGCTCCTAGAAGAAGCTGGAAGCTTATTAACAATGGAGCAGGCACCCTAAATGCTGGCCCCATGGTGTAGGGGTAGCGTGCCTGCCTCTCGCTCGGAGGCCCCGGGTTCGATTCCCGGCCAGGACAGAGATTTTTCTCTCGACCTGAGGGCTGGTTCGAGGTCCACTCAGCCTACGTGATTAGAATTGAGGTGGTGGCCCCGGTTTCAAAAGCCCAGAATAACGGCCACAGCACCCCTCGTAATCTCCTGCTGGCCTACATAAAGAACAGAACTAGCAAACTCTGTCTCAAGCAAGTCAGTGGTGAGTTAACAAATGCAGTTACGAGATGGCCACACGTCTGTGATGAGTGATTCAGTGAAGTGTGAGTATACCAGATGGCTGCATGGAATTCAGTACAGCTTGATCATTATAAAGTGAACTGCTCTGGAATGACAGTGAATTGTGAGGGCTGTGTTGCAGAACTGAAGTTCAAACCACCACTGAGAGTGAGTGAGTAAAGAATGTGTCAAGTGGGAAACTCAAACACACGAGAACTTGTAAATTACTGTAAATAATAGTTCAATAAATTTGGTGGATACCAAGACACGCTATGTCTCTGAGTACTTATTTTAGTTTTAAGGAACCTGATAACCTGCAATAATAATAACTATAATAAAGGCAGCTTTAAAATACAACTATCAACAGATTCAAAAATATGGAGGAGGGAGAGATTCTTCCATAAACTCACAGTCAGGCAGAAGTAAATGAGCTATGATTTAAAAACATGTCTATCTTACATTTCCACTCATTTATCTTTTATCTCAATTCTCATCCCAGCATTCCTGTAAATGATATGTGGATTTTGTCATGCCATTCCCATTGTGTTTACACACAGTATAAATATGCAATGGAAGAATAAAGGAAGATATTGTAAACACACGTTGTGAGAGAATGAGAGAAAGAGTGTATGAGAGAAAGTGCATTTTCTTAATCTTTAAAAAGTATTTAGTTTTACTGGTGATTGGTTGGTCACACTGCATAAAGTGAGATGCAAGTGGAATCCATTATTCTTAGCAGCCTCTACTGAGAAAGCTCAAGATGATATGTGCAGGTAATACATGTACTCATTTCATATAGAACAGTTGTAAATAAGCATACATCTCAAGAAACTCTCATAAACTACTACTAAAACATGCCTATGTAAACTAACCACTCAAAGATGGATGGTAAGGAGGGAGAATGCTGATGTTAATGCAGTCAAGCATATGTTATAACATGCAATAACTGTAAAGACAATATGTTAAGTATTTTTCAAAGAAAGGAAGACAGAAACTACACAACAAATAAACATAATTATAAGTCACTGAGGGTGGAAGAACCAATAGAAAGGAGAAAGATGGATCAACATAAAAATAAACCAAATTATGAAGACAATACTCTGTATCTTCACACACATGTCTGCCTTATCCTTATCAATCTCAGTTGTTCTATAACCCTTGAAGTGGTAAGGAGAGTGCCCATCTATAAAGGTGGCAATTAATGAAGAAGAATTATTCTTTCATTTTGTGTATTTTATGTTTGTCCTTGTCTCTGTTTTCTGTTGCTCCCATAGCCTACACAAACTTTCCATTGTATTTATTCTTTAGGTTCCCATCCTCATTCCAGCATTCCTGTCAATGATGTGTGAATTTTGTCATGCCATTTTCACTGTATATAAAACGGGTGAAAGATGTCATCCCCTTTAATCCAAATCAAAGAGGTTTTACCAGACTTCCTGGAGCATAGATTAATAGTTCTATCATTAGTTCAGTAATGGAGAAATATTGGTCATAATCATGTTTGTTCGATACTGGAAACATCCAGATTATTAAAAAAAAGAAGATTAAATATTAATTTACAGTCTGGAAACAGCACTAGAATACGGATGATTAAGGGTGTAACAAAACATATTAATCTTCAGAAGGGCCTTCTTCAGGGTGCACCACTTTCTCCAACAGTATTTAATATATCAATTTCATAATTGATGAGCTATGAGAAAAATCAGTTACGGAGGCCTTTGGATATCCGCTTGTACCCGGAACTGACAATCTCTCTCTTATATGCTTCACAGATGACATTGCATTGATAGCAAAAGATCAAGAATCTACTGAGGAACTGGGACTCAAGGCTATTAAAATGGTTGAAAGTACTGGGTTGGAAGATAACAAATCCAAGTGTTCCGGCATTATAATCGATCAAGAAAACATTAAAGAAATAGATCTCCATATATCAGATAAAATAATGATCAAAAGCATTGGCAATGGTGAAACAATTAAGTATTTGGGAATACATTTTTCTAAGACAATCACCATAAATTGTAATTAAGTTATTACTAGAGCCCGGAAGTTAGGCAAAATGCCTTTTTTTTGTCTGGGTGGATATATCAAAGTATCACATAGAAACAAACATGTTTCCATACATTTGGGAACGGTAGGACCAGTTGCTATTTTGTCTTTTTTTGCCTATTTTAGCTTCTGTGCTGGCAGGACCTAGCGTTTACAGTGCACTATGTCTTCTGGTATGGGCTAGAGCAATTTTGTTACTTTCATTGATCTGTCTCTGTCTTATCGTTGGCTTTGACAATATGAAAGTGACAGGTATCAGCGATGCTAGTAATGCCATTCCTTCTGCAGCCAGTCCCTGATATGAATGGTGTGAAAATGTTGCTCATAGGGTTGGTTGGTGTATGCATTTCAGTGGACTTGGCAGACTGATATGTAACTACAACTTCGGGCTCGGTGAGGAAAGCAACGGGAAACTACCTCGCTGCTCATTTCCCTAATACGCCTCTTCATTAATGCCTAGGCCATCTATGACAGCTGATGGCAGAGCTGTTGAGTATCCAACCAGCCTTAGGGCTGAAGACTGAACACAAAGCCTATTTGATAGTTTAATACTTTTTCGCCTTTTTTTACGTTGTTGTGGATATTTTCTGCTCTTATTTATGTATTAAAATTAATCAATGAAAAGAAAAAATATATAATTACAACATACACTATTAATAATAGAAAAAAATCATTCTAACTTAATAGACAAGAAAATAACATTTACACAAATGATAATTTCATATTACACAAATCTCTACTGTGAACTCCACAAGCCAAATGGCCAAGAAGGTTGCCAGGTCCCATCCTTGCTACATAAAATTTAGTGCCAGTGGTGATTATAGTTTTAAGAGGAAGAACAACTTGGTAACCATTCTCTACTAACATTAATCAGAAGGAAAATGGGAGAGATCCGATACTTCAAAAAATGAAGGTATTGGCAAAAGAAAGGGAAGGCCCACAAATAGCGTGAAAATGAAAGACTCCCTAGGCCTCGCAAATCTACTTCGTCGGGGTCGGAAAAGAACAAGAGTTGCCCAAGGGAGGTCAGACAGGAAAGGTAAGAGCGAGGAACCTGACACAAGTAAGTGGTAGCAATGCCAGACTCAGCAAGAGGAACCGTGGTCGCCAACCCCAACTCCCAAGTTGAGAGGCCCTGGTCCTACTTATAGTGACCTCTTATGACAGACAGGGGATACCGTTGATGTTATTCTGTCATCCCCACCCACAGGAAGATGTAAGATTAAGTACTAAAATGTGATGCAGATGTGTGTTACGTAGCTTACATTAGAGCATCTTTATTATTTTAGTGCCCATTTTTGTCATTATAAATGCCTATTTTAATTATTTTATTACCTATTTCCTAAATGATAAGTGCTTATTCGCCTGCCTATTTTAGCAAAAATAAATGCCTGAACTTCCAGGCTCTAGTTATTAATAACCTAAATAAACTGGAAAAATTAATTGCCACTTCACTTCTGAAAGCTGATCAAAAATTAAAGATACTAAATAACCATATATGGCCAACGCTTGTGTATCCATTACAGAATGCTCCACTCGATCACTTGCTAAGGAAGTAGACCAGTTGTTAAAGAGCACGTTCAAAGAGATTCTTTCACTTCCTATTGATGTTCCAGAAGCCATGATTTATTCACCTGCACAGGTCTAGCATTAGCTAAGGGCCAGTGGGAAGCATTTATTCAACATATTAACATTGAAAACATTCTGAAAAAATCTAATAATGTATATGCACTCTGTGGGAGAAATACTGAGAAAGAAAAAGCCGAATGTTTCCGTACTTTGAACATTGCTGCGGGAAAAACAACAACAAAAACAAATACCAAAGCTATCAGGGAAAGGCTAAGAAACAAGGAGTTCAAACAGTGATGCTCCCTCTTGACACAGCACCCTCAAGGAAATAAGTGGTTCATGGAAAAGCTAGGCCTTTCAAAATCAGAGTGAACTGAAAGTTCTCCATATGTTCTGACTGAAGGAGCTTGAATGAAATGAAAGTACTTAGGATTGTGATGCGCGGGGATATTTCCCTGCAGAGGCCTCAGTATTGGGAATATAACCATGTGTTGACAAATGTCGAGATGAGGAAAAGGGCAATTAGCAAGGGATTACTTGGTAGGGGGCTGGAACATGACCACTGAGATAACAGGGACCACGACCAAAATCACTTGCAAGATTACATTATTGTGTCAGCTTTTGTACATCGGTTCCTGGAAACAACAATATCCCAGCGACCCTGGCACAGCGCGGTCCCAATTGTTGGGTTGTACCGTGGGTGAGAGATGTGCTGTATTTAAGTTGCAGTGTTGGGAAGACTGTGACAGGATTGTGAGCTGCACGTTAGTTCCTCATTTTGTGCCATATTAGTGACTTTTTTGAAGATGGACCTTTTTGTTATAAATAAGCCAAAACTATGTACATCATCGGTAAGTTATGAAAAAGATTTTTTATTCTAGCAGCAGCACTGGCATGTAATAACAAGACATAATCACGGATGTGTGCCTAAGTTTTACAGGTAGGCCTGTCTGTTTTGTCAAATGCCCGGGGACTGATTAGAACCTCAAATGGCACCATCGAAAGTGCGGGTAAATAATTTGTAATTGGCGAGCGTGGTAACTCAGTTCCAATGGTTCTATCTTCTCATCAAAATTTTTAAAATGGGCAGTCACATTCTGTTGATTCAGATTCTACTTAAAACCATAGATCCTGTCGCTTACCATTCTTTAGTACTTTGAGTCATAACCACATCATTTATAGTGGTGTATTTTGAGTATCCAACCATTCTTCAGGCTTACCTTGTACCTTAAATGGTGAATGGATACAGTGGTATACCCAGAAAATAATTTCAGTGGGTAAAGTATAAGTCCAGGCCAGTAGTGTGGATATGACTTTTCCTTAGGAGGGGGATATGAAAAGAATGCCAGTTCTACTGAGTGCGATGATGGATCCTCAATAGATATTGATGGTTTTGATTGTTACCATGTAATTATATCCAGCAATCGAAATCATAGCTTCTGCACTCTTAACATAAACCAGCTGCATTATTGAAACTGTTCGTAAATTAATAATATCGTTCATTTGTGAGGAAGTAGAATTTTAATTTAATTTGTCTTAAAAAAAAAGAACCACTTTGGTACTACGCTCCGTGAAGGTGACTGGATGCCTTAAGTCAAATTCTAAAATAAGGAGACCTAAAAGTAAACAGCCGGCCCTGTGGTGTATGGGTAGCGTGCCTGCCTCTTACCTGGAGGCCCCCAGTTCGATTCCCAGCTAGGACAGGGATTTTTACTGGGAATCTGAGGGCTAGGTCAAGGTTTTCTCAGCCTATGTGATTATAAATGAGGAGCTAATTGATGGTGAGATGGAGGACCCAGTCTAGAAAGCCAAGAATAATGTTCAAGAGGATTCGTCGTGCTGACCATACGATACCCCGTAATCTGCAGGTCTTCGGGCTGAGCAGCGGCCACTTGATAGGTGATGGCCCTTCAGGGCTGTTGTGCAATAGAGTTTGGTTTGGAAAAATAAACAGATAAAGAAGCGACATCTCTGCAAGGCTCTTTAACTTCCAGCTAGTTCTTCCATCCAGTCTCGTGTATTGAGGACAGTTGGAAAAGGTATGTGTTAATAAACGCTCCTCATAAAACCTTTGTAAAAATACTAACTGCTCTCTATTTATAACAAGAAGTAAAAACGCCTCCTTTTCATGTGGCTCAGTTGGTTGAGTCACTGTCCTGAGTCCAAGTTCGCAGGTTCAAACCCCGACTTGACTTGATGGCCCTTAAAAGGGTGTTGTAATGGCAACAGCTCCATGTCGTTGGTTTCTGGCATGTTAATAAAAATTATACATACATATATTAGCGTCACAAAGCTGTAACTTTATACTACTATATTCTGTATCCTAGGCTTGCGAGGATAAGGTAAACTCTACGTAGCATATGTTGCGACGTGTATTTTTCTTTACCAACTAACAATATATCTATAGCCATACCCCTTAGATTACATATATATGTTGTGTGTGTGTTTTTCTTCGCTGCATTATTTGTATAAAATGTCACTTCTTTATAGCTTGTTACAGGACCATTATTACAATAAAATTACTTTTATTCGGAATATATGAAATGCTGCAGTTATGTTGGGAGAGGAATAACAGGTGAAGACAAGGGCGTATCCAGAGGTTGGAGGGAGGGGGGCCCAAACTCTCTGGTAGTTTGGTCATCTACCAAAATAAAATTCTTAATGAAGACCTACCTTCACAAGCCTACCCCAAACTGAAATCCTGGCTACACTACTGGTAGAAGCAAGAAGAACAACCACTGCAGGCTGCCTGCAGTGAGATTGAAACTTTGGGACTTGTTCTCCATTACTGTCCATTCAGCTCATTGCTTATTAATACTTGCCATTAAACAATTTGTGACCTTATTGCAAAAGCCTTTCGCGATAACGTGGGAAGTATATGAAGAAGTGAACTGCTTAGCTGACATTGGTTACATGAGAAAAGTAGGTATTCTAGTCAGTGATAAACAGAAAGATCATTGTGTAATATTGGACCCAACAGTGCATCTAGAATCAGGCGAACAACAGCTGCACGATGTGCACTCTTAGAAGCAGCCAATCTACGTTCCAGTATCCAATTACATCAGGGAGAAATATCATGTGAACTCTGTTACCGTTTACGGATTATTAGTGGGTATAAGAGGTACCATACTAGGGATGATGGCCAAGTTGTGGAAGAGGTTAGCTCTCAAGAAAAGCTTCCTAGCCATGATTGCTGAGGTGGCTGCTTTTAAGGAACTATTTGTTGTGTGTGTCCTCTGCGCCTACAAGCACCGCAGCCCGCCCGATATGGATGTTTCCAGAGACCACGAGGCAGACTGCAGTGTGCTGACTTGATCGTCTGTGACGTCAGCCAGCACTATCAAAGGAGCAACGTTTCTCGCCTCTCCAGGACTCCCACAGTGTCCAACGACCAGACTACACCGCAAGTCAGACACGGAGGCACCCTCTTAAAAATGTGTTCTGAATAGGTGGACGGATTCCTGGCCGTGAGGTTTCACCTCTGGACATTGCCTCATTCATCCTGCATCCCGTAGCCACGTCGAGCACCCATCCAAGCATTCTGCTATTCACACAAGTCCCCTACAGTGCTCCGACTGCAATCATAGCATTCTGCTATAGATGAACATAAACGCAAATTCCTTGCAAGTTATACGCCTCCTGTTAGCATTCTGCTAATACAAACTCTCTCCATAAGTTCCATTTGTTATTATACATGACCGATAGTTTTCGACTATCAAGAATATTCTCTCATTTGAACAGACTGTCTCATCAAGACAAGATTGAATGTATATAGGACTCTCAATTTGTACAAATGTAAATATTCTTCAGGCCCTCAGCCTACCATCTTATATTAACATTAAACGGTGCAACTCCACAAGCTTCAAGAAAAGTTTCGTTCTATTTCATGTACTGTACATATTGTATAAAAATGTTGAAGCAATAAACCTTTATGTTGTGCCTTGTATATAAAGTTCCATGTATACAACACTATTTATATTCCAAAACATAAAAATTGTACAATACTGTATCTTATGGCAAACCCATTGAGGATCAGTTTCCTAAATAAAGGATTACATATACTGTGTGTCCGGCTTGAATGTATAAAAAAATAAAAATTATATCTTGAGAAGTAATAGAGATAATTATTGGCAGTTTGTTTCTACAATTAGAGAAACTCAAATTCTTTATTTATTTGTTTTACATACCGAATACACCTTGATATGTACACCAATAGTGGTGCGACAGAGGTCAACTCCGTATTCCACCTCTCTCCATGTTTTTTTGCATCATTGCAGATGATAATGGTAAATTAATCCATACATGCTTCCAACAGAGCCTTAGGAAGTCAGTCCAATGAGCAAGTAGGGTACCTCGTTCAACATTTTTTTTTTTCCTGCTAGGGGCTTTACGTCGCACCAACACAGATAGGTCTTATGGCGACGATGGGATGGGAAAGGCCTAGGAGTTGGAAGGAAGCGGCCATGGCCTTAATTAAGGTACAGCCCCAGCATTTGCCTGGTGTGAAAATGGGAAACCACGGAAAACCATCTTCAGGGCTGCCAACAGTGGGATTCGAACCACTATCTCCCGGATGCAAGCTCACAGTCGCGCACCTCTACCTGCACGGCCAGCTCGCCCGGTCCTTGTTCAACAGTACACAATGTTGTTCATAAAAGCTTGTACTTACAGGTGTACAAACTGCAGATTCATCAGAAACTGAAACCTGATGACAAGCTGTGACGGAAGGCATTCACAGAAGCAGTTCTGGCGAAAACTGATTAAAATTAGGCATTTCTTGATATGCTCTGTTTTTCTAACGAGGCTACATTCCACATTTCTGGGAAGGTGAACAGACACAACTGCTGCATATGAGGTATGGAAAACACCCATCCAGTGGTAGAGCATGAACATGACTCTCTGAAAGTTAATGTGTGGTGTGCACTGCTGAAGGACAAGATCATAGGATCATTCTTTTTCATAGAGGGTATTGTTAATTTACAAAGGCAGACATGCTGGAGTTGAACACTGTGCCACAACTTCCTTGTGGTGTGATCCTCCAGCAAGATGGCATGCCATGTCATTATATATTGTGAGAAGTTTCTTGCACCATAACTTTCCAGGGCACTGTATTGGGATAGGTAGTCATCCAACACCCCCTAGAACCCCAGACCTTACACTGCTTGATTTTGTCCTGTGCAGCTTTGTCAAGAATCAAGTGTATCAAACACCAGTTTGTTATCTACCAGATCTACACCATCACATTCAAGGAACTATCACAAATGTTACACCTGCAATGCTAGAAAACGCATGAAGAGAGGTGGAATACAGAGTTGACATCTGTTGCTCCCCTAATGGTGCGCCTATTGGGTATTAGGTACGTAAAAATAATTTTGAGTTTCTCTACTTGTAGAACCAAGGTAATTTTTTAAATTAAACATTCAAGCAGACACACTGTATACACAATATGAATATGCAAAAAAAACCATGGCACTACAGCCCTTGAAGGGCCTTGGCCTACCAAGCGACCTTTGCTCAGCCCGAAGGCCTGCAGATTATGAGGTGTTCTGTGGTCAGCATGACGAATCCTCTCGGCCGTTATTCTTGGCTTTCTTGACGGGGGCCACTATCTCACCATCAGACAGCTCCTCAATTCTAATCACATAGGCTGAGTGGACCTTGAACCAGCCCTCAGGTCCAGGTAAAAATCCCTGACCTGGCCGGGAATCGAACCCGGGACCTCCGGGTAAGAGGCAGGCACGCTACCCCTACACCACGGGGCCGGCATGAATATGCAATGGAAACGAAAAAGGAAGAAATTGTATGCATGAACTGAAGTACATTGTGTGTGCATGCGTGTGTATGAGGGAGAGAGAAAGATTCCATATCTGTAAAATTTCACACAAAAATGTTCTATGCCTTGAAAATGCACCATTTGATTAATAAATACAGATTTCCTTCATTAGTTCTATGAAAGTCATGATTTAGAAACTTGCCCTCATTTAGCATTCATATAGCACTTCCTTCATGTTTTGATCTGATAAATATTTTATGTTTATTAATTAATGTATTTGTAATGTTTTCTTTATGTTAGTCCTAATTAAAGTTTCAATGGATGTCATTTGACATCAGTCTGCATTCTGTTAGCTTGCTCAAACATACTATAGATCTTTTCTTAGTCAATACATTCATTACTGCTCTTGAAATTCATTTTAAAAGCAGCTGGAAGACAGAACTAAACACACGTAAGAAGCTGATAACATAAATGGTGTTGTGATTAAATTGTGGTGAGAAACATTTAACAGCAGTTAACACATTACTAATAGGTCCCGGACACTACCTCACTGATTTTGTAACAAGCCATTATCTGTATTATTTAACTATATATATACCTCCTTTTAAACTGAACTCCATCAGTTTATATACTAGCCACTTGAAATACTTATCTTGACTTGGGTGTGATAGTTCCATGAAGTGACTACTGCCTTCTGACTAAGATCACCACAGTTTGAATTCTTGTCAGCGCATAGGGATTTTCTTTTAATGAAAACCTTCGGGTCACATAACTCATGATCGTCAGATCAAATAGTCTTTTGTGTAATTAAATATAGTTGGTGCTTTTCCCATCTACATAAATAAAACAGTAAGTCTGTCTTTCCTTTTGATTTTTTGCACCAAATTAAGTTCTATGTGAAATGTGAAAGATGTAATCCAGTATCAGTGAGAAAATTAATGTTTTCCATCATCCCTGCTTGTGATGAATCCTGAAAATGGAACTCTCAATGTACTCATATCACAACAAACTTGGAATTTTACAGAATATCAGGTGCTGCTTACAACTGCAAGGTTGCAAAATGGAAGCCAGAATCTCAAGCGAAATAATACAAGATGATATTGGACGACCCTAGTTGCCGATCGGCCTTTGATGAACATCAATAGCACACATTCTCTCTGAACTGAGGTCAGAGTAACTAACTTTGTACATGGTTATCTGTGTGAGAGGTTTGGTCAACAGAAAGATCAAACAACAGGTGCTCCGTACAGTTACATACAAACATTATGGATCCTGTAAATATTCCAGAGTTTGCAATTTGTTATTCCTGAGGAGGAGGTATTTCTTCTTCAGGTGAAGCAAATGCCGAGGAGCAGGAAATGGGTCAACGGGTTATTGAACTACCATATTTTTTGGACCTTAAGATGCCTGGATTTTAGGATGGAAATTTAAGGAAGTCAAATTTATACAAATTTCTGAATTAATTTTATCAAGGATCATTACACTTTATGCACAGACATAAAGTATAACATTGTAAAATGAAATTACAGCAACTGATTTTTAGTCCTCAATACCTTCATTTTTGCTGTTACTCTTAAAGATGTAGTCCAAATTTCCACTTCCACTGTCAGTTCCTGATTCTTCAAAAGGTACACTGTCTTCAGTATCATCAAAAGCATTGCTGATTCCTCATTTCTTGAATGATTGTTCTTTCACAGGTAATACATTTCATATTATTCTGTACTGAAGAGCAATATAATGTAAAACAAGAGCTAAAAAGTTTCCATCTATTCAATACTCATTTATTGTAACCTAAAAGAGTTACATATACAGTAGAGTCTCGCTCATCCGACCTTCGCTTATCCGACATTCCATGTTATCCGACACTGGTAGACTTAATTTGAACTTTTGGTAGAGACTAAATTCAGGGACACCCGGTGTGGAGGGTGCGACCGAGGGACAAGCACTGGCCTGACCGCTAGCGGTAGGACCTTTTTTTCTCAAGGACAGGTGCAGCGAGTCTTCAGTCATTGCTCATTGTAGTATTGGTTGGGTGAGGATGTTATAGTTTTCATGTCCTCTGTGAGTATGGTGAGTAAGCAGAAGAAAGTGACTGTTTCTATGGAAGACAAGTTGAGTGCATTAAAGAGACTGGACAAAGGGGAAACTCTTCAAAAAGTGACTTCAGATTATAGTGCTGGGCATGTTACAGTGGGAGAAAAAAAAAAAGGGAAGAAATTGAAAATTGGTGCTCTACCAGAGCAACAAGTGATGCACTGAAGATTAGAAAAACAATGAGAAAATGCGAGTACAAAAAAGTAAGTGAAGCACTATTTCTTTGGTTCACTCAAAACCGGGAAAAGGGCCTGCCAATATCTGGCCCCATTCTGCATAAAAATGTGTATTTCCAGAAGGAGTTTCCTGCCAGTGCTGAGTGGCTTGATCGGTGGAAAAAACGGTACGGCATTGGGCAGCTTAATATCTGTGGAGAAAAACTATCAGCTAAATCTGATGAGGTTGTGAAATTTAAAAAGGAATTTCAGGAAATAATTCTTGCTGAAGGATTAACTGATGATCAGATTTTTAATTGTGATGAGACTGGGCTAATTTTAAAGATGCTGCCATCAAAAACTCTCGCAGCCCAAGCCGAGACGTCTGCACCTGGCTACAAGCGTAGTAAGGAAAGAGTTACTGTTCTTGCCTGTAGTAATGTTACTGGGAACCTGAAAGCAAAATTGCTTATGATCAGTAAAGCAAAGAAGCCTAGGGCATTTAAAAACATTTCTGTTAATGCTCTTCCAGTCCATTACATGAATCAGAAGGCTGCCTGGATGTCTGCTGACATCTTTAAAGACCGTTTTTTTTTTTACACAGTTTGTTCCAGATGTAGAAAAATTTCTAGCTTCAAACAATCTCCCTAGAAAGCTCTTCTTCTACTAGACACTGCTTCATCACACCCAAATGAAGATCAACTTAGAAGTGGTGACATCAAAGTCATGTTCCTCCCTCCTAATGTGATGTCATTATGCCAGCCAATGGACCAAGGTGTGCTGGAAACATTGAAGAGGAAATATTGGCGGAAACTCCTTTCAACCCTGATAGAGGAAGTGGACAATGGCAACGACATGATAGAAAAGTTAAAACAAATCAACATGAAAGACGTGGCATACTGGATAGCGCAGTCTTGGAAGAAGTTGAAACAACGACATTAGCAAAGTCTTGGAACATACTGTTGAGTGAGGCTGAACATTGAGAGGAGGTGGTACAAGAAGACATGGGAAATATTGTGCCCTTACTGAATTGCATTCCTGGCTGTGAGGATGCTACGACTGAAGATGTAAGTAAGTGATGTGCACAAGATCAGCTGTTTGAACTAACTGACCCTGATATTATTGATTTTGTGAATGCTAATGAAATTGAGGATGATGATGAAGAAGAACGAGGCATTGCAGAACAAAAGGAGAAAACGATGACTCACAGTGAACCTATGTTGAGCAACAGCCGGAAGCAAGCGCAACGGAGGTGTTGATTTTTCGTCCATGGCGGGATCTCACAGCAAGAAAACGTGGATCAGCAGGCAAGCAGACATTGTTGACAAGTTTCTTTTCGTAAAACATTTGGAATGCTTTCGTTCAATACTGCATGCACTGTACAATTGAACTGATAATGCAATAAATAGAGTACCGTAAAACATGTAATTGTTTTAGTACTAGAGAACAGCCTTCCTGTTTGTTTCAGTTCATTTTCAAAGTTGTTCTGTATTATCCAACATTTTCAGTGATCCGACATACTCCAGGTCCCGTTTAGGTCGGATAATCGAGACTCTACTGTATTTGAAACTAGTTTCGGTCCTGCTAGAGACCATCATCAGTCAAAGTCAAAGTTAAGGCAAGACATAAATTATAATAGATAAAATGTTGTTGACGTTCAGTGTAAGACAGATATAACAAGATAACATAAAAAACAAACTCAATAAAAAGAAATTTAATCTACCCCCATCTTTTTTATTTTTCTCCAAATTCCCTCTAGTAACCACCCACTATTCCAAATCGCTCAGCCCCACCTCAGGCTACACTATACAGTACCTCCATTTTCTTCCTCCTCTCATCTACAATTCAACTCTGTTTTATTTCTTTGCTTTTGCTCTTTCAAATTTTTCAAAGATCCATATTAAAAACAAATAAACATCTCAACACTTTCCCATCAACATTATTCTGTTCACACTTATTTCAACTGAACTGAATTCAAGAAGATTCCCTAAGTGTTAATATTCTAAGTGTTTAAGAAGTGCATTCTTCAAATTAGAAGAAAACATTAAGATTCTACAAGTGTTAATATTTGATGTGGTTAACCTAGTCTTTTAAGAAGTGCATTCTTCAAATTAGAAGAAAACATTATCATTCAATTCTATTCTTGCCTTTAGGATTTAAACTGATGATGGTCTCTAGCAAGACAGAAACTAGTTTCAAATATATGTAACTCTTTTAGGTTACAATAAATGAGTACCTACTGAATAGGTGGAAACCTTTTAGTTCTTGTTTTACATTGATTTTCTATAGTCTTTCTACCTCTTGTCGTGTTCTTTTCAATATTCTACAACTTCTAATTTAAATGCTACACAATACAAAAATATCTTAAATAGCACTGTGCAAACTTTTCAAAAATAGATTAGAGCACTATTCGCATCTGCAACCCAACAATATAGCTGAGACAGAAAAACATTCCATTTCTCTCCCCCCTTCTTTGGTGGAATCCTAAGATAGCTGATCTAACAAGTGAGTTTCCATATAGCCAGAGACAAATATCTATACACCTTCAGACCATATGATGCAGGGAAGTTTCAGGCTGTATTTCCTGGGTAAAAAAAAAAAAAAAAAAATCTCTTATGGTCTGAAAAATACTCAGGATGTAGTGTTTCTTCGGACATATCTAGACATACAAGATGATAGCGACAGTGAAAGCAATGACACCTTGTTTTCATTTTGCCAACAGGGAAACCCATGCTCTTAGCATGAGCTGTCTTACAGCTCCATACTCGAGCCTTGATTGAGAGGTTGACGATTTGCAATCTAGGCAATTCAACAGGCCAATCACCAGGCAAGTCTATCTCTTCAAGCTATCTTCCCAGTCCAGAGATGAAGAGGCGAGACTACTGTTTGCTATGAGTACAAGAGAAAAGAGAAGTGGCCCAACCACAGTGGTAAGAAGCAACGTTCATTCAGCAATGTCCACAGCAGATATCATTTGGTGATGTTACAGAGGAAAATCGTGCATGTGGCAGAAACAGGTTGAAGTTCTGTCAGCAAATCCCACCCAGCATGAGAAAATAACACTCAAAAAATGATATTCTTGTTGTTTTGGGGAAGCAAGAAGATGAAAACAAAATGTAAATTACGAAGACTTGTGACTGTGGGCTGTCCATATTTCAAAAGGGCTAATAATTGGAAGTTTTAACTTCTGTGATTCTGTTGCATGAAAGCCCAAGAAAACATACAAAATTAAAAGCAGGAAAGTTTTGAAATTCATATCTCGCACATCTATATATATAAAATAAGAGTTTTGTCTGTACATTGCTCAGAATTTGAAAATAATGGTATTTCTGTATCGATCATGTCCATAGTAACAAGAAAATACACTTTTTACTTTTCCGTAATGTCTGTCTGTCTGTCTGTATGTATGTACATGCATCACGAGAAAACGGTTGAAGAGAATTTAATGAAAATCGGTATGTGAAGTCAGGGGATGAGCCTATACAATCTAGGCTATAAATAATTTTACTCACGCTGAGTGAAGTGGTAGTTTAGGGGAAGGCCTAAAATTGAATTCTCAACTATTTATGTTATTAGTGGACTAATAAAAATCGGTATGTGAAGTCGGGGGATGAGCCTCTACAATCTAGGCTATAAATCATTTTACTCACGCTGAGTGAAATGGTAGTTTAGGGGAAGGCCTAAAATTGAATTCTCAACTATTTATGTTATTAGTGGTCGTATTTTAAAGAAAATGGGTATGCAAAGTTGGGGAATAAGTTGCTACAATCTAGGCTATCAATAATTGTATTCACGCTGAGAAAAATGGTAGTTTAGGGGAAGGCCTAAAATATAATTCTCAAATATTGTTGTTATTAGTTGTCCTATCTTGATGAAAATCGGTATGCAAAGTCAGGAAATAAGTCACTATAGTCTAGGCTGTAAATTATTTTATTCACGCTGAGTGAAATGGTAGTTTAGGGGAAGGCCTAAAATGTAATTCTCAAATATTTCTTATTAGAGGTGTAATCGATGAATGCTACATAACTAGGGTTATATAGTATTAAATTTCCTATTATTCATGTGTTATACATTGTTACCGTACTGGCTATGATTACAAAGATATTCATGGTTTTGGATTTTTTGTTACTAAGACCATATCAGCTCCGAGTAACCAGAAATGGGTAAACAGTATTTAATGAAAATCGGTATGTTAAGTCGGAGAATAGGAAACTACAGTTTATGGTATAAAATATTTTACAAATCACAGAGTCGAAAGAAAACTAAATGTGAAGGCCTACAATATAGAAAGCTCATAACATTGATCAACAATAACATTACATTGACCATTGTTTGTCGTGATGTGCTTTGTGTCATCTGTTGCCCCTCATCTCCTGTAGATAGGATTACTGCTGCGTACAGAGTATTTTTTATTTGATTTACGTCGCACCGACATAGATGGCGACGATGGGATAGGAAAAGGCTAGGAGTGCCTTAGGCCTTAATTAAGATACAGGCCCAGCATTTGACTGATGTGAAAGTGGGAAACCACGGAATACCATCATCAGCGCTGCCGACAATGGGGTTCGAATCCACTATCTCTCGGATGCAAGCTCACAGCTGCGCACCGCTAACCACACGGTCAACTCGCCCAGTCGTACAGAGTGTAACAGCCTGCCTGAATGTTGATGGGAAGTAGCTGGGGAGTTAGATAACTTTCTTCTTTAGCATGCCATTCCCCTGGTTTATAAATTTTCTGATACTACTGGTACGTAACACACTGGATCATCATAGCATTCGGGCTATTCTATCCCTACTCTGAGGCACTGATTGGAATGAACAGTGTGCATATTTAGCGGAATAATGGCAGATGAGTGTTCATGGCAATCTGCGGCCTGGTCATCCCAGCTCTGGAACTTTGGGCTATTAGATTGGCACCGCAATCTAACCGCAGCACTGTTCGTTAAAAGTGATAAAACGTGCGGCTTTCCATTTGATCGAGTATTTTATATGATAGCATTGCTTTTAATCGCTACATTCATACTTACGTTTTTGTAATGACCTATGTTGATTTCAGTTTAGGAAAACCACGAAGTCAGTCTTTCTGAGAATCCCGTAGCGAAGCACGGGTATATCAGCTAGTCTATATATATAAAATAAGAGTTTTGTCTGTACATTGCTCAGAATTTGAAAATAATGTATTTCTGTATCGGTCATGTCCATAGTAACAAGAAAATGCACTTTTTACTTTTCCGTAATTTCTGTCTGTCTGTCTGTCTGTCTGTCTGTCTGTCTGTCTGTCTGTATGTATGTATGTACACGCATCACGAGAAAACGGTTGAAGAGAATTTAATGAAAATCGGTATGTGAAGTCGGGGGATGAGCCTCTACAATCTAGGCTATAAATCATTTTACTCACGCTGAGTGAAATGGTAGTTTAGGGGAAGGCCTAAAATTGAATTCTCAACTATTTATGTTATTAGTGGTCGTATTTTAAAGAAAATGGGTATGCAAAGTTGGGGAATAAATTGCTACAATCTAGGCTGTCAATAATTGTATTCACGCTGAGAAAAATGGTAGTTTAGGGGAAGGCCTAAAATTTAATTCTCAAATATTGTTGTTATTGGTAGTCCTGTCTTGATGAAAATCGGTATGCAAAGTCAGGAAATAAGTCGCTATAGTATAAGCTGTAAATTATTTTATTCACGCTGAGTGAAATGGTAGTTTAGGGGAAGGCCTAAAATGTAATTCTCAAATATTTTTTATTAGAGGTGTAATCGATGAATGCTACATAACTAATGTTATATAGTATTAAATTTTCTATTATTCATATCTTATACATTGTTACCGTACTGGCTATGATCACAAAGATATTCATGAATTTGGATTTTTGTTACCAAGTCCATATCAGCGCCGAGTAACGAGAAAATGGGTAAACAGTATTTAATGAAAATCGGTATGTAAAGTCGGAAAATAAGAAACTACAGTTTACAGTATAAAATATTTTACAAATCACAGAGTCGAAAGAAAACTAAATCTGTAGGCTTACAATATAGAAAGCTCATAACATTGATCAACAATAACATTACATTGACCATTGTTTGTAGTGATGTGCTTTGTGTCTTCTGTTGCCCCTCATCTCCGGTAGATAGGATTACTGCTGCATAGAGTATTTTTTTATTTGATTTACGTCACACCAACATAGATAGGTTTTATGGCGATGATGGGATAGGAAAGGGCTAGGAGTGCCTTAGGCCTTAATTAAGGTACAGGCCCAGTATTTGACTGGTGTGAAAGTGGGAAACCACGGAATACCATCATCAGCGCTGCCGACAATGGGGTTCAAATCCACTATCTCTCGGATGCAAGTTCACAGCTACGCATCGCTAACCACACGGTCAACTCGCCCAGTCGTACACAGTGTAACAGCCTGCCTGAATATTGATGGGAAGTAGCTGGGGAGTTAGATGACCTTCTTATTTAGCATGCCATTCCCCTGGTTTATAAATTTTCTGATACTACTAGTACGTAACACACTGGATCATCATAGCATTCGGGCTATTCAATCCCTACTCTGAGGCACTGATTGGAATGAACAGTGTGCATATTTAGCGGAATAATGGCAGATGAGTGTTCATGGCAATCTGCGGCCTGGTCATCCCAGCTCTGGAACTTTGGACTATTAAATTGGCACCGCAATCTAACCGCAGCACTGTTCGTTAAAAGTGATAAAACGTGCGGCTTTCCATTTGATCGAGTATTTTATATGATAGCATTGCTCTCAATCGCTACATTCATACTTACATTTTTGTAATGACCTATGTTGATTTCAGTTAGGAAAACCACAAAGTCAGTCTTTCTGAGAATCCCGTAGCGAAGCACGGGTACATCAGCTAGTACATACATAAATCGTGAATAAGAAAACAAACAGACAGCAGCTGAGGACTTCTTAGAGAAAGCTAGAGCTTAATTTATGGATTATGCTTCACCTTCAATTTACAACTCCAACCAAATTTGGTTTGTGCATGAAGTGCATGTATAATGAAGCTAGAGCACAATGGACTATGTCCTTTGTTGGTGAGAAGCAAATAGAAATGGTAGCTCAATCCATTAGTGCCCTGACATTTTCTTATATCACAATGCCCACAATTAGCATGGATGGCTGTCTGTTACCAAAATTCTTCTCTGTGCTACAGGACAGCACAGGAATGTTTGATCTGAGAGTACTGAAGCAAATATTTAAAGACAATACCAGGTAACTTAAAAATCACTGTCACTAAATCGGGGAAAATGGCGGGGGGAAGTGAAATGAACTGAAACTCTGGTGTACAGAAGTTTTCATCCCATTCTCATACAGAAAATGCACCCTGCTCTTTGACTCCTGGCCCATGTATGATGATATAGCCTGCCTTGAAAACATTCCTCCAGCCAAAACCATAGAACTGTTCTATTTTAATTATTTTTGAAAGCAAAACAACCTAGTGAATTTATACACTGTTTCTTTTTGCTACTTTGTACTGTTACAATAAATTTTATTTTAAAATAAATTTTACTTTTCTTCTACTTTTATTGAGATTAAGTCAGGGGCAAGGCACCCCTTAAGGCTCTAAGGCTGAGCCTACACTTAAATTCCCAAATTAGCTTTCTTCCGCTCTTATTAGTGTATTTCTATTGATATTTCAAATACTATATATTTGAACTCATGCTGCCTAACACATGTCTTTGCTGACAGCCAATAGCTATTCAGCTCAACTCAGCCCGCTTCGTGCACAAGCAGTAGCAACTACTAGATGGATGGGGTGAAGAGGGGATGTATCTCATAAACATGCGCATTTAGGCTTGCCCAAGGAGCTGCTGGTCATCGTAGTGGGAGAAACCTACAAGGATGATTGTCCACTGAGCTGGTTGTTAGCAACTACTACAATCTAGGGGTGTTTGGGAGAATTAAAACAGTACAGTATAATGAAACATAAGGGATACAAGGTTGTCAATGATGTTTAATACAAGATAGCAATGACATGTAAAATTATCGAACATGTGACATAAATCTGAAGAGGACTCAGACACCTGCACAAAATGAATTTAAGATAACAGTTTTTGGTGTGTTACTTTGAAATACATGACTTCATTTGTAGAATAAGAATGAATTTAAGATAATCTCATGGTGTGTTACTTTGAAATACATAACTTAATTTTTTTTAAATGTGCTGTTTCAACATGTTGGCAGTCCTTTTAGGAGGCAAATTTGTGTTGTGAATAATGGGATTGACTACAGTGTGAAAGTTACAAAAGTGTGTACTGTCAGGGTGGAATTTAAGTGCAGTGAAGAGGGAGAGAGAGAGAGAGAGAGAGTGTAGCTGAACACAAACAACAGTTTCTAGTGGGCTAATCTTCACTACACATGCATTTCAATGGATGTGTTCAATTTAAACTAGATCCATTGAATTTTCTTATCAAAAATCCAACATTTTTTCCTCAACTCTCCTTGGAGGAAACCAAGCTTATCCATTTGAAAACTGATGGAAAATTTGTAAGATGTTTTTAGAGACAATGGTATGAATCGAAACCACGGTTAAGTGTCAGTGCTACCCGAAACAGACTATATTGTTTTTATTGTGTGCTCTTTGATAAAGACAATTTTTAATGTTGCAAAATAGGGGTTGGTGAGGGAAGTCTTTAAAAATGTCTTTAAAAGGCAAAAATACATTAATGTTCCATTGCACACATCACAACAGCTGTTAAATACAATCAGCTAGGTACAGCTAGAATTGACCATGCTCTTTCTGAGGCGATACATCTGGCAGCTTTGAAACACAATGAAAGAGTCGAGTGAAATAGGAATATAATGAAAAGACTGATTTCAACACTTTGTTTCCTAGTGCGGGATGAGTTAGATCTCTAAGATCACAAAGAATCTGAGACGTCTTTAAACAAAGGCAATTATTTAGAATTATTGGATTTCTTTGCAGAGGAGGAACCATATATGAAAAATAATTTATTAGCCGATGGGGTATATAAAGGCACTTCTTCTGACACACAAAATGAATTACTCGTATGCATTACGGAAGTAGTTCAAGAACAGATCTTTAGTGAGTTTGAAAATAATCCGTTTATTTCTATACAGGCAGATGAAACCACGCATATCTCAACTACAAGTCAAATGAGTGTTATTTTCTGTTGGAGAAATTGAAGACAGATTCATCAGATTTTATGATGTTTCAAAAGACCGAAGCGCTCAAGGTATAACCACTGTTTAGCTTGACGCCCTCAAAACATGGAAGATCTCGATAGAGAAATTAATATCCCAAACTTATGTTGGCTGCAGTGCAATGGCACGTAAAAATGCTAGTGTTAACCATATTGTAAAACAAGAATATCCTCATACCCTTTTCATCCATTGTTATGCGTATCCATTAAATTTGGTTCTGCTCTATGCTTGTGAAACAATTATGCAAGTTAAGATTTTTTAAGCAAATCTCGAAGGATTTCATACTTCTTTAGCCATTCTAATAAAAGAAGTGATCTTCTTAGAGCAAGCAATTTCGAATTGCCAAGCACATGTGAAACAAAATCACATGCTATAGCAACAATTATTCTTCACTATGCAGAACTAAAAGCCACATTTCATGATATTACAAACATTGGTTGTTGGGATGATAACTCCTTATATCAGGTAATTGACTCGGCAATATATTAAATGATCTGACTTTTTTTTCTGCTGCAGCTTTATAATTTGATTTTTCATCATATGAGACATCCTGCAAAACAAAACCATAGATATAAGAAACTGCAAGTTCAAAAATGAAAATTGCACCAAGGCTGTTAAAAAAGTAAGATGCAAAGAAGTATTTCTTGCCTGCATAAAGAAAGCTAACTCTCTCCTAAATTCTGCAGGCGAACCTAAAATTCTTCTAAATGAAGTAGGAAAACAGAAATTTAGGAGACTTGCAATTTAATAGCCGACACTATAGTAGTAAACTTGGAAACCAGATTCCAGGACTTTCAGAAGCTAGAGTTTACAGAACTGGTAGATAAGGAAAAAATTTTGTATTACAGTAGGCCAAATAATTTCCTGACATCTATTCTTGAAAAGCTGTTTAAGTGTATCCATTCTTCAATCATGAAAAACTGACAGGAGAAATTATGTTCATTTATAGTAGTGTGGATCTATTCAAATACATTACACATAATGGATTAAAAACTGTGCTGTCTGAATGCATAAAACTACTTTCCTTGCTACTTTCAATTCCGCAATGACTGCTTCAATGACTGCTCCGCAACACAATGACTAATGATAGACCATCCAATTTGGCAATTTTGGCTATAGAGAAGAGAACTGTTAAATCTTCTTCGAAACGTCAATAATTCATTTCTAGAGTTATCGTAATCTACACCCGGGAAAAGGACAGAACGATCGATTTTATCTACAAAAAAGTTTAATGGTGAGTTATGATGCAATAATTTGTCTATACTCCTTGTCGAATTAATTTAATTTATAATATGCATGTATTTCTTGATGAAAATTCCTGGCATTTTAATAATATAATATTTCCGGGAGGTGCGCAAAGTCATAAAGTCTGTGTGCAATTGATATTACAGTACCTGTTATCATCAAGGCCACGCAAGCTCAATTATTAATATTATTATTATTATTATTATTATTATTATTATTATTATTATTATTATTGTTATTATTATTATTACAGTGCATAACTCAATGTTGGGCCTATGTAATTAAAAAGTTTCATCGTGTTTACAATGTCAATCAGGGAATCATTTGATAATGTGAGCTTATTTACTGGTCCTTAGTTACAATTTTTTAACTTTAAACGATTTCCAAACATAATAGGCCTAGCAATAACATGTGTAATACTTTCTAAGAACTTATTTATGTACTTATATACACACTTATGGAGCCGTGAAGATTTCTTTTTATTAATCTGAAATAACATCTGCTCTCTTATTAATGTGTAAGTGAAAAATACAATTTAATTAAGATTTCTTCTATTTTAAATTTTTTCCTTACCTGGTATGAGTGAAGTGTATATCTCTTGAAGGGAAGGAGGTCTCAACCTCTAATGGGTTAATGGATGTGACCTTTCTAGTAGAATAAGGCTGTGATTTTTTTAGGAATTGAGCACGTTTGTTATTTTCAAGATTCATTATATCTCAGCCTACCCTACAAAAACGTTCATGCTTCGCCACTGGATTAAGCAGATTTTTGAATTAGCATAGTTTAGATTAAAGAGAATCTATACTGTGTATATTTATGTGCACATATCCATAAACAGGATCACTTCTCTATGAGAGTACAAGAATTTCAGAAATCATTAATGAATATCCAACTTTTTTCCAACGACTCAACAGGCTTCTTCACATTTACATTTTTGTATCTTCCCCTTTCCTCTGTTTATCTTGATTTTTTCCCTGCTCTAAGATGAAGATCTGTCAACGGTTTCTCAATAAGTTTAAATGCCCAACTTCCAGGTATCTTGTAGTAATACTACATTGTAAGAAAGCGTAACTATCTAGAATCCTAGCCAGTATATGTTTGTAAGTGAGTTGTACAGAGATGCATGTCAGTTGGTGATGTTATCGTAGTTCAGTTGTTTTGAAACCGCGACTGTAGCAGGTTGGCAGTGAGTTGTTATGGAGTTGTATTGTTGATACTGCTTCGGCAGATCAATCATGGTTTAGTGATGTTTTGACAGTCAGTTGTTAATATAGCGAGCTATCGTAGATCAGTCGTACCATACTGATACTGCTTCACAGGTTGATTATAAATTATTGTGTATGTATTTTGAATGTCATTGTAATTGTGTTGAATGAAAATATATATGTGTGGTCAGTTATAGTGATGTTATATTTTTACAGTCAAAAACGGTTATAACAAAACCGGAGGGACCGTCAATTAACGGTCGTTATAGCCGATAGTCATGTAACCGTTTTTGTTGTTTTGTTGTCATGTCTGTAAGTTTTAGGCTGCACACTTATATGGTTAATTAACACAATTAAGTTCAATCTTAAAAAAACGTAACTGAAAGAAGTACTCTATTTATAGAACAGTATTTGTTGAAGGGGACTACGAGGAATTTCATTGGATATCACTTGAAGAATAGATCCATTGTTTGGTACATTATTTGTTCTTTGCTGCTTAAACCATTTAAGTTAGGATTCTTTAATGTCCTTAGGATAAGATATTGTGGCACACTTGATTTTTAAATAATTTTCTTTGAAAAAAGTCTGGGTTTTCTCTCTGACCTTTGAAATTGTAGAAACCAATCAGTGTGATACACACAAATCCTTTGCGATGCTGACGTTTGTATTCCAAATTTCTTATTGTATTATTATGTGTGAATTTTGTACAATATTAAACACTTTCCTTTTACTTTGTGACATCTTTGCAGTGATGCTTGTCTTGACTATTTAACAGAGTCATTTGAAATCTACAATAATAAATATTACATTGTAGTCGGTAATCCCCAAACACGTTACAAACAAATATCAACATTGGAAGTTATAGCCGATACATTTCTCCAAAAATGTGATCAAAATACGCTGTTTTATACAAAATGTTGTAATAAGCAATGTCATACTAAGTGAGTTCTTAAATACAGTGTTTATATAGTATTTGAACGGGACCATTAGATTTTGCCGTTATATCCAATATGGCGTTAAAAGCAATGTTGCAATAAATGGTCTCGACTATACATCCCTGCAGCTACGTCTATTGAAAGTGCAATCTGTGACCATTAATCACCATGGAGAAACAAAGTACATGTCTTTTAAGTCACCCTGAAAATTTCAAAGCACTAACTCATGTAGTTTCAGAACTATGTATTATTTTGTTTCTGATGACGTGCGAAATGTTGCTCAACTAGGCAATTTAATTACCGCCTGTAGTTTAGTAGTCACACCATTTAAAGAGATAGTCACATATAAAGAGATGGATCTAGAAGAACTGGGTTTGATGAGGAGAGAGCCTATTTTAAGGTGGGAGTGTATGAAGATGTGCCGGCCCCGTGGTGTAGGGGTAGCATGCTTGCTTCTTACCCGGAGGCCCGGGTTCAGTTCCCGACCAGGTCAGGGATTTTTATCTGGATCTGAGGACTGGTTCGAGGTCCACTCAGCCTACATAATAGGAATTGAGGAGCTATCTGATGGTGAGATAGCGGCCCCAGTCTAGAAAGCCAAGAATAACGGCCAAGAGGATTCATCATGCTGACCACACGACATCTTGTAATCTGCAGGACTTTGGGCTGAGCAGCAGTCACTTGGTAGGCCAAGGCCCTTCAGGGCTGTAGTGCCATGGGGTTAGTTAGTTAGTTAGTGTATGAAGATGTGGAGATTGTCCTTGTCCTTTTGTTTTCCCATATTTGTCCTACAGTAGTGTCGTCTTTCTGGTGCTCCCTCTTCTGACCAGTCATTGTGTTTGTCCTATTACATGTTCCTTTTCCTGTTCCTATCTCTCTATATGACCTGATACTTCAACATATTTACTAACCAGGATTAAACTTTGTACTGCACTAGGATCAAACAGACCATAGAATTTGGATATTGGAGCAAAAATACTTGGGGCGTTCAGAAATGATTGGCACTATAATTCTTTCATGTTCACAGGAACCATTTTCTGAACAAACAAATACAGATTATATTACAGCCATTCCCTGCCAATGTCTATGCACTTTTACCATCATTCCGGCAGGTTTTGTATTTGCGCAGCAAACCATTCTTTGGGGGTGTCCTGGCACCACTGCTGCATGAAGTTCTCCAATGGTGGTGAATAGTGCACGAATAGTCCCAGCTGTGTTTTCTTGGGATGAGAGCTCCCAGTATGTTTCCACTCGTTACACTGGCATTTCATTTCTAGAGTCTGTGGAAGAACCATGACTCATCGACAGTGACCAGACGCTCAAAGAACTCTGTTGCATCTGCACTGTACCGATGCACCAACTGTTGGCATATCTCCACACGCTTCTGTTTCTGCACAATGGTGAGGGAATGGGGCACTCATAGTGCACACTCCTTCTTCATCTTCAAATCCTCATGGACGATGGTGTGGAGGGTTCCGTGTGATAAACCTGTTGCCTTCTCTAGTTTATCAAACGTGATTTGCCTGTGCCCCATTATTAAGTCATTGACACACTGGGCATTGTTTTGTTTGTGTGCAGTTGCTGGACGCCCAGTGATTTTCTGTTTTTCAGTACAGTCCCTGCCGTCTCTGAACTCTGATACCCAATGAAACATGGTTCTGCGGCTTGGTGCTGTTTCCCCACATACGGCTACTAATTTCTTGTGGATGTCTGAAGCAGTCACCCCTTTCCTCCAGAGAAACCACACTGTCCATTTGCCCATGCTTGTCTGCTTCCATGTTGTCTTCTCTATGATGGCAGCAGACAGTACTATAGTCTATTTTTCACGCATACATCGCCACACATTTCAAACTGCTACTTTGCAGGAGTTATAGGGGGAGTGTCAATCATTACTGAACATACTAAATAGATCTAATACTTTTAGAAATCTCATGAATAAGCAAGTAGAAGAAAACATGCCTCTCACATCCTGTTTAACATGAGTTCTAGAATGAGTTCTTAAATAATAAGTCAATTTGAAGTGGTTCACCACCATAAAAACTTTGTTATGGACATGAATATTTTCATGGTTTTCAATTTAAACAGTGGTTATTTTTATTTATCTGATTATCTTTTTTTACTTGTTTGTTATGTTTGCCATATTTATTTTCAAAGTTTATGTATAGTCACTCAAAAATGATGAGCACAAGGTATTGTATGATCCTCGCAGTTATATTTAATCAGATTTAATTTTAAATATTATCAAAATATAACTCACCTCCCATGCAGGTACAATTCTTGTGGATGCCCACAGCAAACATATGTATTGGTTCAATTGTTTATGAGAAAAGTGTACCTGAGAAGAACTTACACAATATCATGCGCTCATTCTTTTCTTGAGCAACTGTGCATTACTTTGCCTGGTAGCAGTGAGAAGTGCTCAGTGTAGTAGAATGTTGTGCTTTGAAAATGAATAAATAATTTATTAGTTATCTTATTTATAAGATAAATCAATAAATAAATAAAAGAGAGAGAAGGATTCTTTTTGGTATTCTATTATTGGAAGAGTGTAATTGCTGAATGACATCATCACTAGTTTTCCACCAAGTTATCCATGGTTCATGTTGCAGACAATGCATGTGAGAGTTTTTAAATAAAAGAGTAGTTTGGATGCCATGTATCATCACGTAAGAAATAATTCCTCATATCTGACAATGTTCTTCCTATCCATTATCTTCCTTAAGACTGGTCACACCTCCCAGCCACATATGGATATGCAGTCCATCAGAACAATTTTCAATGTGCTTATTTTCCTATACTGATGTTTAAATGAACCTCAAATACATTATACTGTAGGAGTGCGCAAACACATCAAGCAAACATATTCTTACAATACAGTACAGTCCATAAAATATGATAAATTTCAGACAATATATAATTAAATTGCCTGCTGTCATTTCTTGATGGATGCAGTACTTTTGCATCCATCACTTGGCACAGGCCAGAGTAAAGTGTAGCTTCCACCGAAGTCCCAGTCTCATCCATGGCTGTGACTATATGGAAGCTGCTGGGGTATGGGTGGTGCTAAGTAATGACATTCAGAGTACGACTAGTACGTTTGAGTGTTATGCAAGGTGTTGCTCATAGGGTTAATCGTGCTGCAGTAGCACTTTCTGGCCCAGTAGGGAAAGCAATGGCAAACTACCTCTTGCCTAGTACACCTCATTTTGGTGCTCTCATGGGTGGTGCTATTTGAGGATCCAACCAGCCTCTGGGCTGATGACCTAACAAAAAAAACATATAATTAAAAGAGGTCCAAGTATAACAGAAAAACTGTATGAAACCCTGTTCCATTGGATGGAATCACAGGAATAGTCAGAAAATTACTAAAAGCTTTGATTGTTGACATGAGACCCAAGGGAACACCAAGGAAAAAGTAGCTTGACTAAACTGAACAAGGTTTGGAAAAATGAAGACTGAGTTGATAGTAGATCCATCAGAAAGAAATCTAAGTTGAGCAACAGAAGCAGAGGATAAGCTTACTGCACCCAGTCATTCCATGAGTTCTATGATGATGTAAAACTATATTAAAGATGCAAATTTCATTCAACGTATAGTAGAAGATTCTTTTAAATCCATAGTGAACAAAAATAGAGCATATGAAATTATTCCCATGATCAAAAATAGAATTTTACAGTATTTATTCTTTGAAAAGTTTTATGGCTATAAGGAATATGTCATTTGAAAGTTATTTACCAACATTCAATGAACAAGAACAACATTTTCCAAACAGATAAGAATAAAATATAAGTTGACAGTCTATGTTTTTCGTATGCTTCTTTGAACATTCTTACACAAACTGACTCAGGCTTTAGATTTATGGGCAGTTTTTATTTGTGTATTTGGCAGCACTTTCTGGATTGAAAAAGTTAAAACTGAAATTTTGTGAAGATTTTGATTTGTATGAAGAGGGGAATTACTTTACTCTTTTGGAAGTTATTAAGTGGATCCTTACATGCTCACACATGGTTTATATGAAGAAAATAGTTTACAATTTGCATTTTACACACATTTTCAGAGATATATTATGATGAACGATAAATTAACTCGGGTTATTATCATCAATGTAAATGGAGAGGGACAAATTATCTACCCTTAGTGAACCATTCAGTTAGGTAGTTTCTGAAATGATCTAATATCATCTGATTAAATCAGTTCTTATATACTGTACTGCTTTTTTATCAGCAGGTAATTTCAACATTAGAGCATTTTCGTGTCTGTAACAAAGAATATAAAGAAATATTTCCTACAGTGTTATGCCATGCTATGGTTCACCATCTTATGTGTGTTTAATACTTTCTATACAACTGCAACACAGTTACAAAACAGCACAGCACTATCATTACTAAGGAAGATACAATAAAGTGAGTCTTACTTGATCTACTGGAGGTGGAATGGTTGTAAAACTCTGTACGTTGGTGCCGGATGGCAGAGGAGGAGTAACTAATTCACCTTCGTCGAACAAGGACTCTGTCTCCTGATCAAACCAATGCTTTTCTTGTTGCTGAACTGGAGCTGGTTGAACTGGTGGTGAAGGCTTACTAATGCTAGTCACGGCAGAAGCGGAAGCTGCAGCTGCGGGCGGCGTGCGAGCAGTCGTTCGTTGGCTAGAATGGCGTGCAGCAGAAGGAACATTGAAAGGATCTCGTGAAGAACGACTCGAGTCCTTTGCAGAAGGAGGAGGAGGCAAGATAGCAACAGGTTGTTGTTGTTGTTGTTGCTGTTTTGCTGGCTTAGCAGGAGGAAAAATAGTTGAAGGGGGGGCAAAAGAGTCACCGAAGGGATCACTAGCAAATGGATCCTCTTTGGTGGTGGAAGGGCCAAATGGATCAGAGGGTGTTATCCTCTCCATTTGATGGATTCCTTGCTGAATACTGTTCAGTTCAAACTCCAAGTCCAACAGATCCGCTATTACCTCTGACGTCTGCTGGGATGGCTTTGTTGATCCATTCTCCTTCACTGTATCTTCCTGGATTGTTCTCATCTTGCTAGTCATCTGTTCAGAGGTTCCTCCTCCATTCTACAAAACACCAAGATATTCAAATAATACATTGATAATGATATCTTTTGAAGCAATACTGAAATGCATTGCTAAAAGATGAATTTTAAAGACATGTTATCAAAAGATATTTTTAAATATAAGAATTATCATGGAAGGTTCCTACTCAGCCAGATTTTTACTGCATTATGCATGGAATTGTTGCTACAGTTATTCAGTGGAATAAAGTACAGTGCAATACTGATTTTATTTACTCATTCCCATATGGTACATACTGCTAGCATCCAGCTTCACAATCAGAGACATGCTATTTATGCATTTTATATTTTTGCTAATTGTTTCACATCACACCAACTCAAACAGATTTTTTGGTGATAAGAGGATAGAAAATGGCTATTATAGGGACAAAGCAAAGTAGTAGTAGTAGTAGTAGTAGTAGTAGTAGTAGTAGTAGTAGTAGTAGTAGTAGTAGTAGTAGTAATAGTAGTAGTAGTAGTAGTAGTAGTAGTAGTAGTAGTAGTAGTAGTAGTAGTAGTAGTAGTAGTAGTAGTAGTAGTAGTAGTAGTAGTAGTAGTAGTAGTAGTAGTAGTAGTAGTAGTAGTAGTAGTAGTAGTAGTAGTAGTAGTAGTAGTAGTAGTAGTAGTAGTAGTAGTAGTAGTAGTAGTAGTAGTAGTAGTAGTAGTAGTAGTAGTAGTAGTAGTAGTAGTAGTAGTAGTAGTAGTAGTAGTAGTAGTAGTAGTAGTAGTAGTAGTAGTAGTAGTAGTAGTAGTAGTAGTAGTAGTAGTAGTAGTAGTAGTAGTAGTAGTAGTAGTAGTAGTAGTAGTAGTAGTAGTAGTAGTAGTAGTAGTAGTAGTAGTAGTAGTAGTAGTAGTAGTAGTAGTAGTAGTAGTAGTAGTAGTAGTAGTAGTAGTAGTAGTAGTAGTAGTAGTAGTAGTAGTAGTAGTAGTAGTAGTAGTAGTAGTAGTAGTAGTAGTAGTAGTAGTAGTAGTAGTAGTAGTAGAGGGGCTGCCTGGCAAAGGCAGCCAGGTGTAGAGCTAATCACTCTACCCCACCAAGTGCGGAGGTTACGGATAGTGGAAGCCTTTACCTTCCATCCCTCCAAGGGCCTTCATGGCCTGCATGGAAATGACTTTGCTTTGCTATTATTACTGTAGAAAGACCAAGAGGCTTGCAAGAAACTGAAAATAAGGCAAACTGCGTAGTATTTCACATAGTGACACATGGGTGCAAGTCGTAGACACTGGGAAAGAAGGAGACAAGTAAGATCTATGCAACTGAAATGTTTTGCTGGAGAAGGATGGTAAGGATTGCATGGACTGATCACCACACAAATAACTCCGTCCTAAAAAAACTTAGAAATTGAAAGAAGACTCTAAGACCAGATTAGGCCTTATCAACTTAAATACTGTGCTTTGGCCATGTTATGAGGAAAGGATCAGAAAATATGGAAAAGCTGATCATTAATGACAAAAGTGAGTGACAAATGCCATGAGGTAGAATCCCAACATGGTGGATAAACCTACCGTACTTATTGGTATATGAGGGTGATGCCATAAATATTGCATTATATTTCATTTTACTTAAACATTTCTTTCTTTATAACCCTGCTTCTCTATGATCAAATTCCAATGTTTGGGAAGACTTGCTATTCTATCGGAAGCAACACTGAAGTCCATGTGTTGAACGGATGGGTAACGGCAGCATAAAGTTGTTTTGGAGAAGAAAAATGACTTCCACACATGGGTTTTTTCAACTTAGGGTATATGTCAAAGTCTGCTCATCTCCAGGCTGTAGTGCAGGTGAGGTAACACTTCTAATTCATAGTCACACAGCTCAGTGGTCACAAAAGTCCCAATGTGTGGACGAATATTATTACGGATAATAACTGGCACAGCCTAGAGGAACTGAGATTGGTTTTTGCGCATTTTTGTGTGCAGCTTTTGTATGAAGCCTAGGTAATACACTGCTATGACACTTATTCCACATGGAATTCTATCTGTCATGATGATTCTTTGAGATCATAAGCAAAGATCATCATTTGATTGACTTTTGATTACACTCGCCGGCCCCGTGGTGTAGGGGTAGTGTGCCTGCCTCTTACTCGGAGGCCTCGGGTTCCATTCCCGGCCAGGTCAGGGATTATTACCTGGACCTGAGGGCTGGTATGAGGTCCACTCAGCCTACGTGATTAGAATTGAGGAGCTATCTGATGGTGAAATAGAGGCCCTAGTCTAGAAAGCCAAGAATAACGGCCGAGAGGATTCATCATGCTGACCATACGACACCTTGTAATCTGCAGGCCTTCAGGCTGAGCAGCGGTTGCTTGGTAGGCCAAGGCCCTTCAAGGGCTGTAGTGCCATGGGGTTTGGTTTGGTTTGGTTTGGTTTGATTACGCTCATTGAAATGTATTAGGTCATGGGGACAAAGCACTCTACTCCTTAGACCAATCAGGCCTTCATCTCTGACTAAAAAGTTTCCAACTCACTTTTCATCAATAGCAGCATTTCAATTTAAGAATGCTTGACCTTCAATGTCAAATCTTCGTTTCAGCAACTTAGTAATGGTCATGCATTTCTGCTTCTGTTCAGCAGTCGAGCAGTGAAGGACCCATCGCAAACAAATTTTTCTCTTCTTTAAATCATATGAGGCGAATGGAGGAGGATAGTTTACCTAGGAGAATAATGGACTCTCTTGTGGAGGGTGAGAGAAGTAGAGGTAGACCAAGACGACGATGGTTAGACTTAGTTTCTAACGATTTAAAGATAAGAGGTATAGAACTAAATGAGGCCACAGCACTAGTTGCAAATGGAGGAATGCGGCAATGTTTAGTAAATTCACAGAGGCTTGCAGACTGAATGCTGAAAGGCATAACAGTCTATAATGATAATGAATGAATGAATGAATGAATTAATTAATTAAATCATTTGAGAAAATATGGAATACTGACACTGGTGAAATCCCGGTGGCTTCTGAAAGTTCCTTACATGTCATGCGACGACCTCCCTGAAGAACATCCACCAAAAATTTCACATTTTGTTCATCGGTTGATGTTTTCGGCCTTCAAGGTCTTGTTCTTCCCTCCAGTGTTTCTAATGTCATCAGCTCAGCATAGCTGTGGTCTCCCAATACTGAATGGTGATGTCCTGAGTTGTCACCTCAATACTCTCTTGGTCCAGATTCCAACCTGTCTTGAAACATGTCCTGCCCGTTTCCACTTAACACAGGTTCTTTTGCAGATCAGTTTGTTTGGTATTCCATCTCAAAGTGAGGTCCCATGCATGGTCCTCTCCATGGGCTGTTGCAAAACTCACAGTCTGCTGGAGTTATGTTGAGTCAGAGGACAGGAAGGAAAGTAGGCCTCCCTCAAACAATGTACAGGATACAGTAGGTGTAAAAGAGGGATGGGAAAGAAAGGGGGGAATTGTAGAAGACAGGTGGTCTAATGTTTTAAGGGGAAGGAGAGTGCAGGCTAAGGGCTCCATTCAGGATCAGAATTCAGGACAGGTGTCTGTGAGAAATCGGTATGAGTCACTGCAGATAGAACAACTGAGGGAAGATGAGGAACAGGGAACTGTTGCTTAGAAGTGTGGAAGTAGGAGAAAGTTAAAAGGTAGGAAAGGGAAGTAATGATGTGACTTCACAAGATGGAAGGCTGCATCAGCCATCACACCTCCGAGGACATAGTAGATTTTGTCAACAAAAAGATTTTGGGGAAGTTCTTTTAATAATAGTAATGACAGCAATCAGCTTCAGGCAACCTAACTTAATTGTATTCAAGAGACATATTTATAAAAATCAAAACAAACAACATTCGCTTTGGAAGGAGCAATTGAAGAGAGCATCCTTGTTAAATATAGTGACAAAGGAATTATTTTTCAAAAATTTTTTATTAGTAGACAAGCAGAATCATAGTGAAAATTGTGCTGGATACAAAAACATTTTTTACAACGTCTGTTCAAATGAATCGATATCATTTTTTAAAATAGGCTTAATAAGTAAATCCATTTTACCTCCCATTTCACCATCCCATTCAACCATCCACATGGATTTTAATTTATTTTAATTTTTAAATTCATGTAGATTTTAAGTAAAACAAGGTAACTATTAGGATATTCTTAAGAAGGTAAATTACTTTGCAATTTCACCTAAGTGTTATAATACAGCTGAAGATGTTCCAAATGGAATGAAACATGTACTGTGTATGATTAATTGATTTACTTAATGCAAATATACTGTAAGTATCGAAAAGGTGGAAATTTACTGTTATTGATTCATTGTAAATAGGATTTGATATGGGAAATGAAGCTGATTTCTTGCAATAAGTGGTATGTTTCAAGCTGTCAGTGGAGAGATGGCATGGAATGACATCAGTAGATGAATAAGTTTGAGTGGTGTCTTTAAAAGTAGGAAAGATCACAATATGAAGATAATGTTGGAATTCAAGAGGACAAATTGGGGCAAATATTCATTTATAGAAAGCAGATTTAGGGATTGGAATAACTTACCAAGGGAGATGTTAAATAAATTTCCAATTTATTTGCAATCATTTAGGGCTAGGAAAACAACAGATAGGGAATCTGCCACCTGGGCGACTGCCCTAAATGCAGATCAGTAGTGATTGATTGATTAGCATGGCTATTTCCAGACTATATTTAGTGACAAGGAGGATACAGGCACTGAATACCATATAGATTTCACAGTGCCACTAATTGTGAATCTAACTCTATGACTGTGTACTGGGAGAAACAAGAACTGGGGTGCAAGGCTCAGGTACCTGCTCATAAACCATACATTATGCTGGTGAACACTATGTGCCACGTTCGGTGGTCTGTGGATGACTGGAGATGCGTGAATTGGAGTGATGAGTCATACTATATGTGGCAGTCTGATGGGAGGGTTTGGGTGTGGTGAATGATACTTGCCAGCCTATACAGCACCCACAGTGAAACTTGGAAGAGGTGTAGTAACCGAGTGGGGGTGCTTTTCATGGAAAGGTACTTGGCCTTCTCATAACACTACTTGAACACATAATAACAGAAGGATTAAAGGTGAGCAGCAACAAGATGCTACAGTAAAAGACCTGTTCAAAGAGTGACTGCAAAAAGGACCGCAACAATGTTGCGAGATGGACAACACAAAATCGTATGATGGTAAACAGGCTGAAAAGTCAGGTTGTAAATACAGGGTGTGCACAAATGATTTGAGCGGTTTTGTCAATTATTTCTAGCCATATTATTAGAGATGTGGTGATGGTGTTTGATGTTGTAAGACAAGTATCCCTCGAAGTTAAGTTAAGTTAAGTTAAGTTAAGTTAAGTTAAGTTAAGTTAAGTTAAGTTAAGTTAAGTTAAGTTAAGTTAAGTTAATTCCACTTTGGCAATAGACTGTATTGCATGTGTTATTTCGGACTTCATTTCTTCTATAGTACTGGGATTATTTAGGTAAATTTTGCCAAGAGTTCTCCAAAGATAATAATCACAGTAACTGAAGTTGGCTGATCTAAGAGACCACAAACCTGTACTAATTATCTGGCATAAACTGGATGGAAAGTATCTATACAATTAAAAGCAGTATGCACTGTGATACAGTGCTGTTAAAAATACCCAATATCTTCCTGTGACAATTCATTAAAAAATGAACACAATATTGTTCTCACATACACATCTGAATTCATGTGTTCATAAAAAAATAGGACCAATTATATGCTGTGTCCTTACCACACATAACTCTGTTCAGTGGGATGCAATGGCACTTCCTGTAAAATATGTGGGTTCTCAGTACTCCACAATCACACATTTTGAGAATTTAAATGTCCAGAAAGATGGAACCATGTCTCGTCAGACATAAACATTAGCTGTGAATCCAAATTTCCATTGTAAACACTTTCAGGAAACCATTTACAGAACCTTATTCTTGCAGCAAAATCTGTCTGGAGAAGTTCCTGCATACACTTTATTTTATGTGGTAAAATTTCAGCTGTCTGGTTCCTTTGTCAGCTGACACCATGGATATGTCTGTTCCTTTGTTATACTGTATGATTAAGTTAAAACGTGTCTTTCCTCCTTCCTCTGTACATCACAAACTGAACCTATTGTACACCACTTTTTCATCAACTTTGAAAAGCAAGATTTTGTAGGAATGCTAGTCAGGATATTTACAAACAAATCTCCAAATTCATCCTCTACATTTATCTTTATTTTAAATGTAACATTCCACCAAGTAAATTTGTTGTTCAGCCGGGCTGAGTGGCTCAGACGGTGACCCCAACTTGGAGGTTCGATCCTGGCTCAGTCCGGTGGTATTTGAAGGTGCTCATATACGTCACTCTCATGACAATACATTTACTGGCACATAAAAAACTCTTGCGGGACAAAATTCTGGAACCTCTGAGTCTCCAAAAACCGTAAAAGAATACTTAGTGGGACATAAAGCCAGTAACATTTGTTGTTCAGTCAAATACTTCATTTTACAATCGATTACTTAATACACTGGCAATATACTCAATAATGCACAAGCAACAGCCACATACACATTCTGGTACAATTCTCAGAAGCAACTAACTGCTGGGATATTTTGTCACCTGTCACATGTCACCTTGCTTTCCATACTGCATTTGAGAGAGCTAGAAATTGGTTAGCAGCAGAATGATACAAAGTTTCCTCATACAATGAGAACACTGTACAATGTTAACAGTAAACAGAACAACTCAATAGAGAAATCTAACAGAAATTAAATCTAATGGCTATAAATGTAACAGACCTTGGAACTGGATCCTGAATCAACAAATAATCCTCCCCCTAATTTTATTTGGTGTTGCTCTATATGTTGTTTTGCTAGTTCGATTTCCTTCTTTTTCAACTCGAACACAACCTGGAACAGATCTCTCATGGCGATGACAACCTGCAACAAAAATATTAAATGAAGACAGCTGCTATAGCATGTTTATAGAAATAAATCTTTAGTATAAAAAGTGTCCATATTTCAACAATTTCCCAATAGCCTGCTTTCAAAAATATTCTGACTTTTCAATCAAAAATGACCAAATTTTCAAGAGAATTTCTGTTGTTGCTTCTATAGTTGTTTCCTTTAGAGGGTCAGCCCCAAGTATTACTGTACTTAGAAACTGCCTCATAGTCTGTGCTGGAGAGTCTATAGCAGTACTGTAATTATAATTAATTGTGCCTCTGTAGCGTAACACTTAGTGTTATTAACTGCGGTCCTCGGGAGCCTGGATTCGATTCCCGGTACTGCCAGAAATTTAAGAAAGGCAGGAGGGCTAGTATGTGGTTGAAATGGCACATGCAGCTCACCTCCATTGGGGATGTGCCTGAAAAGAGCTGTACCACCTCGGGATGAGGACACGAGTTTACTTTTTTTTTAAATAATTAATGTCACAGTTTCAAAGTCTGAACAAGGTCTTATATGTGTATGTATATATATATATTCTCTTTCTTGCAGCAAGGGCACAAAAATGGTCCTCAGGATAACTACCAAAATTCACTGTAAGTACAACACTCAACTTTATTTTCTTAGTTCAACCATGGAACTCACCCTTGTGAACATGAGCAAAAGCATTTCCTTACATTCTCTATTTCATGTCAGAGAAATAGAAGACTAAAGAAAAGTTAGTTTCTGAAAAGGCTGTTAGAGCACACTGGTGCATCATCATATGGAATAATAGCAATTCAGCAGGCCTATTTGTCTGTATATGAGATCAATTTTTTCTGTTGTTGTTTATTCTGCACATCCCTTCAGTTTAAAATGGAACCTGTCATAGACTGTCTGTAGCAACATTTTGATTATAAAAGTGAAATAACAAAATAATACAATATTATTTTATGAAAACGTACCTACTAGTTGTGACTGTGCTAATGTTAAAGAGGTAATAATTAACTCACTTAAAATGAATCCACTAAGTAACAGTACAAATCTCTCCTCTAAAAATTAAACTAAATCAAAGAAACCATGGTCAAAAATTATTATTATTATTATTATTATTATTATTATTATTATTATTATTATTATTATTATTATTATTATTATTATTATTATTATTATTATTATTATTATTATTATTATTATTATTAATTTTATTTTAATTTTTTAGCCAACATAGGACTACTTAGTCAGGTTTTTCTTCTCTTGTCAGCACAATACTGTTTCTTCTTTTCTGAACGTAATTTTCTGTCCGCTTCTGGAATCACTCTGCCTATTCTCTGCTTGTTGATTTTTGTCTGTAGTCTAGTGTGTTTATCTTTCAATATGTTGAGTGTATTTGTTTTGTATTTTAAATCTTCTATTGTACTATGCAACTCTCTCATGTCTTCTTTAAGTTCTGTGATCCATCTAATATTATTCTTACTCTTACTCTTCCATAATTTTTCTATTATTTTTCTACTGATTCTATTTTCTGGTGACCGTATTAGATGCCCTAAGAATGATATTCATTTCTTTTTCATTTTGCTAGTCACAGGTTCTATTTCTTTATAAACTGTCCCACTGGAAGCTAGTCTCCAGACTCCGTTTACTAGATAATTTTTATTTAAACACGTTCTCACTGTTCTCCTTTCTAACTTGAGTACTCTATCTATTGCAAATGTGTTTGTTGTTTTGAATAATGCTTCTCATGCATATGTAATTTGTGGCTGGGTGACTGTTTTGTAGTGTTTCAATTTAGTTGCTATTGAGAGACACATATTATTACTATGTATTCTTGGTAAAATGCTGTGCTGTAACCAGTTAATCTATTCTATTTTGCCATGGTGGTTTCTTGTTCAGGTTATGTGTGATTATTTCACCTAAATATTTAAATTTTTCTACAATTTTTAATTCTTAGTCTCCCAGCTTAATTTTGTTTGCAAGCAGAATTTGAGTTAGCATAATTTCTTTTTTTTTTTAAATAAAATTTTCCAACCAATATTTTGAGCTATTTCCTGTAAAGATTTTATTTGTTGTTTTGTTTCCTGAATATCATTGGCCAGAAGAGCTAGATCATCAGAAAATCCTAGACAGTTCAAATGTATGTTATCCTTCTGGGCTCCAATTTTTATATTTTTCGAGTTGTTCTTGTACCATTCCCTCATAACGTACTCCAGTGCACAATCAAAGAAAAGATGTGACAATTTGTCACCCAGTCTTAAACCAGGTGTTACCAAGAATGCTTCAGTAAGTTCTCCTCTGAACTTAATTTTAGAAATTGTATTAGTTAGAGTAAGTTCAGTCAATTAGATTAGCTTTGGGTGAAGTCCAAAATGTGTGTAACATTTTTAATAATGATGGTCTGTGGATGGAGTCGTAAGCTTTCTTGAAATCTATAAACGTTATTGCAAGGGGCTTGTTTCGTTTTCTGTAATATGCCATGACTAGCTTCAAAGTTATTATTTGTTCAGAGCAGCTTCTCCAAGGTCTGAAACCTCCCTGGTATTCACCTAACTCTTGATCAAGTTGTTCTTTAATCCGATTATATAGTATCTTAAAATCTCATACATGCAGTCAAGGATGGAAATACCTCTATAGTTGTCTGGATTACTTCTTTCACCTTTCTTATGAATTGGATTAATTATAGCTGTTGTCCATTGCTCTGGGATGTCTGAGTTGCACTGCCGGCATATTTCCACACTGCTGCAAAAACGTGGTCTTCTCCACACGCTTTGTAGTTCTTCATTTCCTTAAGCACTGTTTCAACTTCTTTTGCTGTAGGTAGGTTTATATTTTCTGTTTTGGTTTTTATTGGAGTATGTGTATCAATTAATAAGAGCTTTTCAGGTTCATCACTGTTCAAGAGCTTATTAAATGCTTCCACCTTGATTTCTGTGTTTTCCTTATTGTTATGTGCTATTTTTCCATCTTTATTTTTCAACAATAATGTGGGGGGGGGGGATTGTATTTTTGCAATTGTTTACTAAAGCTTTGTAATAATCTCTAAAATTGGTTTTGTAATCATTTTCCTCAATAGAGTTTATTAAATCTCTTTGATATTTTCTCTTAATTCTTCTAATCGTTTGTGTGAATTCTTTTCTGACATTCTTGAGGTTCATGGCATTTTCTTCTCTTTTATGGGCTTGAAATTTCAACCAAGCTTGTTATCTTTCTATGTGCATTCTGTCACAATCAAAGGTCCACCAGACATGTCTTTTCCTTAGATTTAATGGAGCTAGATCTTCTGCTTTCTGTTTAAGAATTGGTATTAAGACATCTAAAGTGTCTGTTAGTCTTGTATTTCCTGTTCTTTCCCAATACTGGGCATTCTGGATTAACTGATGAGGGTTGTATGTTGTATGTCCTTTCCTCTCCAACTCTATTTTGTCTTTTTCTTCTTAATAGAGTAAATTTAATCTTGATTTTAATTAAGTAATGATCTGAACCAGTGTCTGTTCCCCTTAGAACTTTGACATTGTGGATTTTCTGGTGAAAGAATTTGTCTATACATACGTGGTCTAGCTGCCATTCTCCTTTTGTCCAATCAGGATGTTTCCAAGTTTTAAGTTTGTGTGGTTTTGTTTTAAAATATGTAGATTAGGAGATTAGTGCATGGTTCTGCAAATTTCTACAAGTCTTTGGCCATTTCTAATAGTGTATTTATGAGGAGCCCACTTTCCTACTGCATCTTGATACTTCTTTTCCTTACCCAGTTGTGCATTAAAGTCCCCTATAAGGATCTTGATGTTATTCATACTTGTTTTATTCATTGTCTGATCAAGGAGATCCCGGAAATTATCGACTTCTTGCAGAGTGTTTGTTAGGACATTTTTTTATTGGTAGGGGTATGAGCATTTATGATGATGTAAAGTTTGTTTGTGGTTTGTAAAGTTAGAATTGCGTTCTTGGTGGGATGGCTTTAAAATCAATTACAGAATCTGTTATTTTCAAATTTACTATAAATCCTGTACCTAATTGGGGACAATGTTTCATGACCCTTTGGCCTGGCTTCCCGTTGTATACTTGAGATTCAGACGAATCTTCTGTTAAATTTCTCATTTCTTGGAGCCTTACCACAAGAATATTTTGCCTATCTAACTCATCTGTGAAGTTCTTGAGCTTTCCGGTTTTCAGTAAGGAGTTTATATTGTGCATTGCAATATAGTTAATATGCTTATGTTTGATTCTATATTTGTATGTTTGGTTATATGCATGTCTTTTTGAGTGTTCAAATTCATTCTTGTCTTTTAGGTGACTACCCACCGAATCCGATGTAGTCTTCTCCATCCTTTTACTAAAAAAACTTTTCCATAGCTGACTATAAAAGGTTATCAACCTTAAGTGGAGCAAGCCCTAATTTACAACTGTGGTTGTTAGCTGCAGAGGATATTTATTCAGCTGCCACTAACATGTGAAAGAGATGCTGTTGGGGTACCGCCACTCACGTGTGGAATCATTGTGCCCTTTATTGCCTCGATGTTTATTTTCTGGCTGTAATTTTATGGCTTTAAGCCAAACCTCCTCTTTTTTCCGGGCTTGGGACCAGTAACAGCAACTACTGAGCTACTCAATCCACTGAGCAGATACTGCAGGCGGAATAATAATAATAATAATAATAATAATAATAATAATAATAATAATAATAATAATAATAATAATAATAATAATAATAATAATAATAATAATAATAAATATTTTTTTTAACAATGTTTACATCGCATCGACACAGATAGGTCTTACAGGTAATAAGTTTCATGGTGTTTCTGTAAACACTTACAAATCATATGCTTCTAAAAGAAGAATTTACTTGGTCCACCTTTCAATACATTAGGAAAAACACTTTACTTTATGGATAAAAATGGAAAAGCCCGTACATATTTTTATGTCTAAGCTTTGTACCGAGTTAAACACAAGAAAAACAATAAGTTTTCTGCAGTCTAACTTGAATACCGATCCATCAATAAGAAAACATCCACAACTTTGCAACATCATAGGAATGCAATAGGGCAACATCAAGTTCATTCAAGCAATAAAATAGTGTGTATTAAAAACATTAAACTTGAAAACAGAGGATATCATGATTGATGCCTTACAATTCACAATAACTTATAATGTGAAAATGTGTTTCGTTGTTGTCGGCTGCAGTGGTGGATTTAATTCGTTTCCAAGTAATTAATTTCTTCCAATAAATTCACTTCTGTCTGTGGATGTACTTTTGATGGTCGAGCAGACCAATTATAACATGGAATAAGCACCCACATAGATTGCACAGAATTTTTGGAGGAGGGTGTGGTTGTGCTGCACGGAGTTTTTGTGCTTCTCTCCGGGCCTCTTCACATCTGCATTGTTCCCCTTCAAACAGACTGACAGCAGCAGGGATGGTCCAGTGCCAAATTGTACGGTCTTGAGCAAGCGTGTCCCAAGTTTGTGGATTGAGACCTGTCATCTTCATAGTGTGCTTAGGGTGGTCCTTTTGGCGCCTCATGGGGGCTCTATGAGCTCTGGTGCCAGAACAAAATTCACCATACAGAATTTGGCATGGATATCTGGTATCACTCATCAGATGTGGCCCGTCCATATAAGCTGATGACCAATGATGGGCGATTCTATGCTCTTGGCATGAGTTTGGAAGATAGGAAACTTAAAAGGGTCCACCTTTTCAATACAAATAAATGTTATAGTTTATTTACAACATATATTTACACTTGGAACTAGTTTCGACGCTGTTTGGCGTCATCTTCAGCCAAAATGTGGGAAATAGGCTAGCATGTAGACATTTATATTACACAAGGTGTTACATCAGTGTGAATAAATGAGAGAACATGAAGACGTAAAGTACAATGTCAGTTTCAAAGTGGTCATGAAGGGTGAGTCAAAATTGTATAAACATGAGATAACATAATCACTTAAACAATAAACATATAAACATATAAACATATAAACATATAAACATATAAACTGTAACAAAACCATGCGGAAGTACGAGATGATTGGCATTGGAGATTCAAATTATTTCAGACACTCTTCCATTGAATGTTGCCTGCCGCGAGTGTAGTACAAAACATCGGTTATATTTCAGTAAACACAATCTTCTCAAAAATGCACATAACATTATAAAATATTTGGGTTGAGATGAAATTTGGCAGTTAGGGATTGAAATCACTTATTCAATAAGCGTCAATTCAAAAAACAGCTGTGAAGGGTTAGACAAGAATTGCACAAGCGTGAGTTTGGACTCGATGAATGCAAAAAACACATGAAACACACTCGAAAATGTAGGTTCGTGATGGATTTGGCACAAAAGGTCTGCGTTTAATCATTCATTGAATGGCACCGGTGCGAGTGTAGTTCAAATGTGAGTTAGGATTTAACAGCCTCTTAGAATTGCACGTGACATCTGAACTCATGGTGCGAGGGTGAATGCACTGTTTTGAATTGACATTACTGAATATCTACAGTTCGAACCTTCACTGCCAAGTTCATCTCGCACCATGAGTTCAGATGTCACGTGCAATTCTAAGAGGCTGTTAAATCCTAACTCACATTTGAACTACACTCGCACCGGTGCCATTCAATGAATGATTAAACGCAGACCTTTTGTGCCAAATCCATCACGAACCTACATTTTCGAGTGTGTTTCATGTGTTTTTTGCATTCATCGAGTCCAAACTCACGCTTGTGCAATTCTTGTCTAACCCTTCACAGCTGTTTTTTGAATTGACGCTTATTGAATAAGTGATTTCAATCCCTAACTGCCAAATTTCATCTCAACCCAAATATTTTATAATGTTATGTGCATTTTTGAGAAGATTGTGTTTACTGAAATATAACCGATGTTTTGTACTACACTCGCGGCAGGCAACATTCAATGGAAGAGTGTCTGAAATAATTTGAATCTCCAATGCCAATCATCTCGTACTTCCGCATGGTTTTGTTACAGTTTATATGTTTATATGTTTATATGTTTATATGTTTATATGTTTATTGTTTAAGTGATTATGTTATCTCATGTTTATACAATTTTGACTCACCCTTCATGACCACTTTGAAACTGACATTGTACTTTGCGTCTTCATGTTCTCTCATTTATTCACACTGATGTAACACCTTGTGTAATATAAATGTCTACATGCTAGCCTATTTCCCACATTTTGGCTGAAGATGATGCCAAACAGCGTCGAAACTAGTTCCAAGTGTAAATATATGTTGTAAATAAACTATAACATTTATTTGTATTGAAAAGGTGGACCCTTTTAAGTTTCCTATCTTCCATTCTCAGTTCAATACGGACAAAAATGAAATTCTTAGATTTAAATGGCATGAGTTTTCTCAGGAACAGCAATGTTGGTGACATGGTCCTCCCTTTAGATCCTAAAGATAGATCAAAGTTTTCGTTGGTGGAAACGCTTAAGCTTTTTCAAGTCATGTCAGTAAAAGGTCCAAGTTTCACAACCATACAGCAATGTTATGTTGACAACTGTGTGGTACACCATGAGTTTCGTCTTCATGGTCAGGTCTTTATTCATGAACACCTGGTATGATAGTCATCCAAATGCTGTATGGGAAGCACCAATTCTCTTCTCCACATCTTGTTCACCGTTACAGCGCACAGATAATATACTACCCAAGTATGAAAAGTTGTCTACCTGTTCCAGTGGAGTATCTGAGATGGAGATGTTGAAATGTGGAAGGGTTGTGTCTGGTGAAGATTGTGCCAGGACCTCGATCTTTTGAACGTTAATGGTGAAACAAGAACGATCACATGCACTCTTGTAGTAGTTAACTGACTGTTGTAATTCCTCTGGTGTGAGTGTAAGTGATGCAGCATCATCTGCATACAGCATTTTGGTTACCTTTGTAACCTGGATGAGCCTCTGTGAATGCAGTCTTGCTAGGTTGGAAAGCCCTCCATCGAAATGATACCTAACCTCCACACCTGGGTTGTTCGTACAAGATTTATGTAGCATGGCAGCCAAATATAATGCAAATAATGTTGGAGCAAGCACACAGCCCTGTTTTAGTCCATGAGTAACAGAAACTTCATTTGAGATGCTATTCTGATGGCAAACCTGTCCAGTCATGCCATCATGGAGGGCCTGAACCAGATCAACAAAACACTGAGGACAGCCAAAGTGTTTCAGTACTGCCCACATAGCAGGTCTTGGAACAGAGTCAAATGCCTTTCCCAGGTCATAGAAGACTAAGAAGAGAGGATTCTGTTGCTCCCTGCATTTTTCTGGAAATTGCCGTGGTACAGACAATCAGATCAGTTGCGCCTCTGGAAGTTCGAAACTCGCACTGGAACTCTGGGAGGACTCTCTCAGAAATAACCTGGAGGCAGTGTAGCACCACATTTTAATGTATATTTTCTCACAACACATCATCTATTTTAGGTAGTATTTGTTTTCAGTAATTATGGGATGTCTTTGATCAATGTGACTGAACCAGCTGAGGATGACCCAGTAGGAGTCAAAACATGTACTGGTGTAATAACAGAAAATACTTTTCCATTATGTATCATAATGTAAAGTGTTTTTCCTAATGTTGTGTTGAAAGTTGGACCAAGTAAATTCTTATTTTAGAATCATACGACAGGTAGGTCTTATGGCAATGAAGGGATAAGTAGGGCTAGGAGTGGGAAGGAAGCAGCCATGGCCCTAATTAAGGTACAGACTGATGTGAAAATAGGAAACCACGGAAAAACATCTTCAAGGCATACAGTGGAATTCGAACTCACTATCTCTAAATGCAAGCTCACAGTTGCATATCCCTAATCGCACGGCCAACTCGCTAGGTAATAATAATAATAATAATAATACTAATACTAATAATAATAATAATAATAATAATAATAATAATAATAATAATAATAATAATAATAATAATAATAATAATAATAATAATAATATACTAATAATAATTTATTAATAGTTATACATTTAACAGATATTCCATCTAAATAATTTACAACATTATATCTTGAAAATGGCTTCAGTTCAAATCATACTGAAGATCAAGCTGATTTTATTATTATTATTAAAATCAAACCAAACCAAACCCCATGGCACTACAGCCCTTGAAGGGCCTTGGCCTACCAAGCGACCGCTGCTCAGCCCGAAGGCGTGCAGATTACGAGGTGTCATGTGGTCAGCACGACGAATCCTCTCGGCCGTTATTCTTGGCTTTCTAGACCGGATTATTATTATTATTATTATTATTATTATTATTATTATTATTATTATTATTATTATTATTATTATTATTATTATTATTATTATTATTATTATTACCTGAGAGTTGGCCATGCGGTTAGGGGTACGCAGCTGTGAGCTTGCATTTAGAGATAGTGAGTTCGAATTCCACTGTCGGCAGCCTTGAAGATGTTTTTCTGTGGTTTCCTATTTTCACATCTAACGTTACAAACCACAAACAAACTTTACAAGATGATAAATGCTCATGCCCCTACCAATGAAAAAAAATCCTAACAAAAACTCTGCAAGAAGTCAATAATTTCTGGGATCTCCTCGATCAGACAATGAATAAAATAAATATGAATAACATCAAGATCCTTATAGGGGACTTTAATGCTCAACTGGGTAAGGAAAAGAAGTATCGAGATGCAGTAGGAAAGTGGGTTCCTTATAAATACACTAACAGAAATCGCCAAAGACTCATAGAAATTTGCAGAAACCATGAACTAATCTACAAATCTACATATTTTAAAACAAGACCACACAAACTTACAACTTGAAAACATCCTGACTGGACAAAAGGAGAATGGCAGCTAGACCACGTATGTATGGCCAAATTTTTTCACAAGGAAATCCACAATGTCAAAGTTCTAACGGGAACTGACACTGGTTCAAATCATTACTTAATTAAAATCAAGATTAAATTTACTCCATTAAGAAGAAAAAGACAAAATAGAGTTAGAGAGAAAAGGACATACAACCTTCATCAGTTAATCTCGAATGCCCAGTATCGGCAAAGAACAGGAACTACACGACTCACAGACACTTTAGATGACCTAATACCAATTCTTAAACAGAAAGCAGAAGATCTAGCTCCATTAAATCCAAGGAAAAGACATGCCTGGTGGACCTCTGATTGTGATAGAATGCAGGAAGAAAGACATCAAGCTTGGTTGAAATTTCAAGCCCACAAAACAGAAAAAAATACCCTGAATCTCAAGAATGTCAGAAAAGAATTCACCCAAATGATCAGAAGAATTAAGAGAAAATATCAAAAAGATTTAATAAACTCTATTGAGGAAAATGATTACAAAACCAATTCTAGAGATTATTACAAAGCTTTAGTAAACAATTGCAAAAATACAATCCCCCCAGAATTATTGTTGAAAAATAAAGACAAAAAAACAATAAGGAAAACAAAGAAATCATGGTGGAAGCATTTAACAAGCTCTTGAACAGTGATGAACCTAAAAAGCTATTATTATATATGATACATATACCCCAATAAAAACCAAACCAGAAAATATAAACCTTCCTACAGCAAAAGAAGTTGAAACAGTGCTTAAGGAAATGAAGAACTACAAAGCGTGTGGAGAAGACCACGTTTTTGCAGTAGTGTGGAAATATGCCGGCAGTGCAACTCAGACATCCCAGAACAATGGACAACAGCTATAATTAATCCATTTCATAAGAAAGGTGAAAGAAGTAATCCAGACAACTATAGAGGTATTTCCATTCTTGACTGCATGTATAAGATTTTAAGATACTATATAAGTTAGATTAAAGAACAACTTGATCAAGAGTTAGGTGAATACCAGGGAGGTTTCAGACCTTGGAGAAGCTGCTCTGAACAAATAATAACTTTGAAGCTAGTCATGGCATATTACAGAAAACGAAACAAGCCCCTTGCAATAACGTTTATAGATTTCAAGAAAGCTTACGACTCCATCCACAGACCATCATTATTAAAAATGTTACACACATTTCGGACTTCACCCAAAGCTAATCAAATTGATTGAACTTACTCTGACTAATACAATTTCTAAATTAAGTTCAGAGGAGAACTTTCTGAATCATTCGTGGTAACAACTGGTTTAAGACAGGGTGATGGATTGTCACCTCTTCTTTTTAACTGTGCACTGGAGTACGTTATGAGGGAATGGTACAAGAACAACTTGAAAAATATAAAAATTGGAGCCCAGAAGAATAATATGCATTTGAACTGTCTAGGATTTGCTGATGATCTAGCTCTTCTGGCCAATGATATTCAGGAAACAAAACAACAAATAAAATCTTTACAGGAAACAGCTCAAAATATTGGTTGGAAAATTTTATTTGAAAAAAAAAAAAAACAGAAATTATGCTAACTCAAATTCTGCTTGCAAACAAAATTAAGCTGGGAGAGTAAGAATTAAAAATCGTAGAAAAATTTAAATATTTAGGTGAAATAATCACATACAACCTGAACAAGAAACCACCATGGCAAAATAGAATAGATTAACTGGTTACAGCACAGCATTTTACCAAGAATACATAGTAATAATATGTGTCTCTCAATAGCAACTAAATTGAAACACTACAAAACAGTCACCCAGCCACAAATTACATATGCATGAGAAGCATTATTCAAAACAACAAACACAGTTGCAATAGATAGAGTACTCAAGTTAGAAAGGAGAATAGTGAGAACATGTTTAAATAAAAATTATCAAGTAAACAAGTCTGGAGACTAGCTTCCAATGGGACAGTTTATAAAGAAATAGAACCTGTGACTAGCAAAATGAAAAAGAAATGAATATCATTCTTAGGGCATCTAATACGGTCACCAGAAAATAGAATCAGTAGGAAAATAATAGAAAAATTATGGAAGAGTAAGAGTAAGAATAATATTAGATGGATCACAGAACTTAAAGAAGACATGAGAGAGTTGCAGAGTACAATAGAAGATTTAAAATATAAAACAAATACACTCAACATATTGAAAGATAAACACACTAGACGACAGACAAAAATCAAGAAGCAGAGAATAGACAGAGTGATTCCAGAAGCAGAAAGAAAATTACGTTCAGAAAAGAAGAAACAGTATTGTGCTGACAAGAGAAGAAAAACCTCCATAAACCTGACTAAGTAGTCCTATGTTGGTTAAAAAATTAAAATAATAAATAAAATACGCTGTGGGTTCATAAATGGCAGAAAACATGTAACAATTCTCTTCAAGTATCCAGGACATCACAGTGTCATTTAATTGGAGTGACTTGGAGCTGCACTGTAGCCTTGGGCATGCACCATTCACCCACACATTCCTATGCATGAATAAAAAGGAGGTAAAGGGACTTGGCTAGCTCAATAACATTGCTTAGGAATGTAACATCTTAACAAATTTTCATTAATTCATTATAAGGAATAAATATACACACTATTTATTCCTTGTTTAATAATTTGTTCTTTTACAGGTTTGATATAGTGTAATAATTATATTTAATTTGCGTGTTGGACAGATAGGAAAGCTTTTAAGTTATGTTTAATAGAGTCGACACTGGAAAGTACGGCTTCCTTCTTAACAACATATATTTCACAAGCATTCTTTAAGCACAGAGCTGGAGAGCAGTATTTTACTAGATGAGAATGCAGTTGCTTACACCTAATGTATACAGAAGAGAAACGTCACTATGATCCAAAGATTTTTAGTTGAAATTTCATCAGATGAGGAGAATAGAGTATGAGCTTGTTGTGTTCCAAAACTCTTGAGAAGGAACTCAAGGATGAAATGAGGCAAATAGGAGTGGTTATCTGATGTTAAAAACAGGTGCTTCCCTAGCTAGTATTTACCATCAAAGTCCCTCGCGGAGGGAGAGTGGAAGGAGAGAGAGAGAGAGATACATCATAGAATTTTGGATATAAAGTTTGGTGGACCCAGATGGGATGAGGGTCAGATCTGTATTTGAAGATTTTTCAGGTACTATGGAGCCATGTGACAAGAGTGCTAGTGGTCAGGTCAACGGGAAAAGGTAAAGAGAATCTGCACCAAATGTAAACTCGTCTCCTCATATTCCTCCAGGTGGGGCAGCTCTTTCCAGGCGCACTTCCAAAGGAGGTGAGCTGAAAGTACCTTTTTAAAATCATATACAGTACCAATGATGATTGTTGTTTAAAGGGGCCTAGCATCTAGGTCATCAGCCCCATACAGAGTACCAGCCCTCCTGCCAATCTTATATCTCTGGCAGTACCAGGAATCAAAGATCTCTGAGGATAGCACGTAATAGTGCTAAATCTTACACTACAGAGGTTAGATTTCAAAGTTCAACATCAGCTGTAACCAGATACGTACAAATTTTGAGAGTCACTTATCTTCTCCCCTCAATCAATGAAGGATGTAATGACAATTGTGGACCAATATGATAGTTTTCTTCTATATCTTTGCCATCCGTCTGCGACCTGACTTGGTACATAATTTCTCCCCATCCATTTCCTAAACTAACTTACTCTTGCTTTCAGTAAGACTTAGCGACTAGTATTCTCTTTCTCTAAATAATTATGTATTTCAGGTGTATATTTTATGACATACGAGGGACTTTAATAGTGGCAACTATTTTGTTACAACCGATACAAAAGAGACACCTCTGTAAAACTTCTACAGTCTCTCAATGTAGTCCCCTGTACTGTGTAGAATCTGTTGCCAGTGATATGGATGCCATAGTATACCTGTCGCAGTGCTTGTTCTCTGGAGGGTGCAAATGGACTGGTGTACTGCCTCAAGATTGTCTGAAACAGTTTGTAAGTGGATACCACAGTGGTGCCTTCATCTTTGGAATAAAATCAAAATCATAGGACCTGTAGTCTGGGGGGTATGAGGCATGGTAGAGTAGTTCCCAGCCCTCTCAAGCATATAACTCAGCCACTGGTTGCACCACAGGCACTCAAGCATTGTCCAGCAAAATGATGAGAGATGTCTGCGGAAAGTGTTGCCAGTTCTTTTGCAATGTTGGTCATAGGTAATGTTCCAGAAATGAACATTAATATAGCAAATTCACAGTCAATCCTTGGGGTATGGTATTCATTAGGATAATGCTACTACAGTCATACACCATAATCAACATCATCTTTACAATGATGGCATTCTGGCAAAGTACTGATTTTTGTAGGGACCTGTAATGATCCCACTTGTTTCATTAGTGATCAATTTCTGTCTTGTACTACAAGACCATTGTATCATCCAGCTCATAGTGCTTCAAGTTGGTTAGAGCAGAATTTTATCATTGTTATTTCTACAATTCCATAAAATGGTGTGGAACCTATCGCAATGCAATTTTTACAAGCCCAGGAACTTATTCAAGATAGGAGGCACAGCTTAAGGTGTTATTTCTGTCTCTGAGGCTGACTCATGAATCACCTAGTTGGTATCCATCACTAGCAATACACCAACGACCTGCATGTCCTCTTTGCTGTCAGCCGAGGTATGTCAGCCACGCGTTGACATCCATCACTGAAGGCTTTTGTTCTAAGTGTCACTATTCTGTAAGGCATTACCAATTCGCTGCACAGCCTATGAAGAACTTTTTGACATTGTTGTGCTGTACGGCTATGAACACATTCAATCTTTATCCAACTGTGCTTTTTTGTCTTTTGAGGCTACTCACCTTTAGATCACGAGTTCAGAAGTTACTCTTCTTCACAGCACAGCACACACATGGAGCGCTGGATGGGAGAGTCCATGTACTGTGAGGTAGGTTAGATAATGACCTAACATATAGGATAGGCAAGATACACTAAGTTAGTTTCCTAGAGTATATACAAAAGTGTGACAACTATTAAAGGACCAACACTCGTAGGTAACATGTGTCTAAATTTGAAGCCTAAAATCTTAAGTTATTCCTAAAGTAGTTTTGAAATACATTAAGTTTAATCAAGATGGGGCATTTCAGTTTCACTTGGCTCAGTTTAACAATCCTTATCATTTACATGTTAATACAAATGCCATTTAATAGTAATCTCAGAGCACTGCATATTATCACAAGCTATTGGCACACAACTCAAAGCCTACAGATTACAAGAGAATGCATGGCCTACACACCTGTAAACTTAGATCAGTAACTTTGATTTCCAAGAGAGGAGTTGTTATTCTCAAGTTAAGTACCGGTACCTTCCCATTCTCCTCACAAAGCTAAATCAACCCTGTTACAGTCCACCTAACAATCTTAAGTGCCTTTAATCATACCTAGGACCCTCAGGTCAAGGTCAGCAACTGGCAAAGTTACAAAGATGATATAGATGTTGATTCCCATAGAGAAACCAAAATATTTGTCCCGAATGATAAGTTACAAAGGCCGATAATATTGAAATTCGACAAATACTGAAATTGGCTGCAGCATGTAAATCCTTCATTCCTGATTGACAAACTAACAGGTTAGTACATATAATGAAGCAAAAAAAAAAAAAGGAAATTTATCTGCAGTTTTTTTATATACTCATAGGAAAAGTTTACATGAAATCTAGTTCCAGATCTACTAACCTGGCTTGCAGCTTTGTCTGTTTTTATTCCAAAGAATCTGTGTCCTGTATCAGGTGAACCAAAAATATAGCCAAATGCTCTGGAATCTGACATATCTTGGGCAATGAAGGAGATCTTATGGACTGGATGATGGTAGAGACAGTCCTGAAAATTACAGTGAAAATATTAAACATGGTCATTTTACCTTCTTATCAGACATTAAATAATAAACTGAACAAGAATCCTTGTTTTAAATAATAAATTGAATAATGACTCTGAATGACAAAGTTCTAATTATGACAACAAATTTGTCTTATCAACATGATAATTTATTTATACCTAAAAAAATTCCAAGTTACCACAGGTTTTTTCATAGTGGTATTCAACACTTTTTAATTGTCTTATGAAGGACCTTCAGTATTAAAAGACCTTGAACTTCAGAGACAAAACTAAATAATTCTAAAAGTGAACAGAGAAATGAGCACTGAGAAAACAAAATAATTTTAAAAGTCAACAGAGAAATGAGAACCCAAGACTTCTAAAAGCAAAGTCACCTCCGTACAGGCCATGAAGGCCCTTGGAGGAGTGGAAGGTAAAGGCTTCCACCATTGTTAACCTCGGCACGAGATGGGGTGGAGTGGTTAGCTCTACTCCCGGTCGCCTTTACCACCAGGAATTAACCTGGTACTCATTTTTGGTGGAGGCTGAGTGAACCTCAGGGCCATATGCACCTCTGGAAGTGGAAATCTCATTTCTTAAATTTTACGACTTCCTGACGGGGATTCGAACCCACGTTCTTCCGGGCGAACCGAGCATGCCTTTACTGCCTCGGTCAGGCAGCCCCTCAAGACTTCTTAAGATGTGCCAATATATAAAAATTTGTAAATAATAATTTTAAAAATACAATAGCACCTCATATATTTTTAAATACAGCGTAATAGTTTCCAACTTCTCCCACTCTTTTAGTAGGATAACCAGGCTTTACCACAGCCTAGTCACACTCTCATTCGCAGCTAGTGGAACGCACTGAGTGAGTCTATGTACACTCATACTCATTATAATACACTGGTGGAAAAACAAAAATCCAAAGAAGGGATTGTGCTAGATTAATGAACGTTGGTATGTGTGTTTATACATCTGAAAGATGACGCTGATTCAAATTTACCTCAAATTGCATTCACGTGGCGCTAATAGCTGCCCCATGACATTGCACATCAGGTTTTCTTTAAATGCGGGCTGTACTGTGCGAGAGTGTTAGTTACCTGTGAGATTGGGTGGAGTGACTGTGAGTAGGTCAAGAATGCCTTTACGACGATGAAGAGGTCAGTATCAACAGTTCACTGCAGTTGAACGAGGCCGTATAATAGGGCTATGTAAAGGTAAATTTTCCTACCCCACTATTGCAAAACAACTTGGCAGGAATGTCTCCACTGTGCAAGCATGCTGGCAGCAGTGGTTGTGAGAAGGTATGCTCGCAAGAAGACCGAGCTCCGGACGTCCCCATGGCACCACTGAGAGAAAGGACAACTGTATTTGGCATATGGCTGTGGCGCAGTGGACTGCATCTGCAGCAGCAATTTGTGCGGCAGTTGGCACCACAGTGATGCAACAAACTGTTCGAAATCGGTTACTTGAAGTACAGCTCCGAACCAGATGCCCTGCAGTGTGCATTCCACTTACCCCAAACCACCGCAGTCTGCAACTTCAGTGGTGTCAAGCAAGAACTCATTGGAGGATGGAGGGGAGGTTCATTGTGTTTTCCGATAAAAGCCGGTTCTGCCTTGGTGCCAGTGATGGTTGTGTGCTGGTTAGAAGGAGGCCAGATGAGCGCCTGCATTTCATCTGTCCGCGGCATCGACTTATTAGACCTACACCAGGAGTTCTGGTCTGGGGAGCAATTTCCTATGACAGCAGGAGCACTCTCGTGGTTATCCTATGCACTCTGACTGCAGATATGTACATCCGTCTAGTGATTCGACCTGTTGTGCTGCTATTTAAGAACAGCATTCCTGGGGGTGTTTCCCAACAGGATAATGCACACCCCATGCCGCTGTTGTAACCCATCGCAGGCTTGGTGTGATCTTTTAGAGATGATAAAATATCACTTAATAAAACTCACAGGAACACTCCTAAAATCTATATAAATAAAATTGTTTCTGTTTGTCTGTTTGTCTGTCTGTTTGTCTGTTCCACCATCACGTCGAAACGGCTGGATAGATCTCAACCAAACTTCATATTTAGAGTATACTGACCCCGGGGAAGGTTTCGATATGCATATCATTTTAAAATCTTTGAAAAGACGGGGGTTTTATAGGAAAAACGGTTTTCCTCCATTTTCTCTTATACTATTATAGGCAAAATATCGAATTTGTCGTATAAGGACGAGACAAAGCTCAATTTAATCCTCTTGACGCAAAGAACAAAACTCGGTAAGCCCTACGGGCCCGAAAACCATGTTTTAAGGCCCTAAAACCAACCGTTACGGAGATATTGGCACCACACTACCCCTGCTCTAGGAATCGGATAAAGAAATGAACTGCCGTAACCATGGCAACGTCAGCTCCAGGATTCTAGAGCAGTGAGATTATGCATGTACGTTTGGGCATAGCTGTCAACCAAAATAGGTACAAATAAGACTTAATATCTGGGAAAAAAATATACTGTTGTGTAAGGCACTCATAGGACTCCTTTGGGCGGGGATGGAAAGGGGGTGAAGAACGAGTGTAAAAATCTATATAAATAAAATTGTTTCTGTTTGTCTGTCTGTTTGTCTGTTCCACCATCACGTCGAAACGGCTGGATAGATCTCAACCAAACTTCATATTTAGGGTATACTCATCCCGGAGAAGGTTTTGATATGCATATCATTTTAAAATCCTTGAATAGACAGGGGGTTTATAGGAAAACCAGAATGGTTTTTCCACCATCACGTCGAAACGGCTGGATAGATCTCAACCAAACTTCATATTTAGAGGATACTCATCGCGGGGAAGTTTTCCATATGCATATCATTTTAAAATATTTGAATATATGGGGGGTTTATAGGAAAATCAGAATGGTTTTTCCACCATCACGTCGAAACGGCTGGATGGATCTCAACCAAACATTGTATTTAGAGTATACTAATCCCGGGGAAGGTTTAGATATGCATATCATTTTAAAATCCTTGAATAGACGGGGGGTTTATAGGAAAACCAGAGTGGTTTTCCCACCATCACGTCGAAACGGCTGGATAGATCTCAGCCAAACTTCATATTTAGAGTATACTTATCCCAGGAAAGGTTCCGATATGCATATAATTTTAAAATCTTTGAATAGACGGGGTGTTTATAGGAAAACCACAGTGGTTTTCCTCTATTTTCTCTTATACTATTGATTTTCTGTAAACTTCGTTTACCGTACGTGAAACGTCTCTTCATTATAAACAACTTTCATCATGTTCATAATTTACCTTACTCTTCACATGACGGAGAAATTTACAATTTTCTGCTGGTATCATGCTCTGCATTTAGTGACCGACAGACCGACAACGAACCTACAGGTTACCATGGCAACGTCTCTGACTGCATGCCAGTAGGGAAGTAACGTATTGCCATTTTCCTCATCATGCTTTTAAATTCGTGGTTGTTCCTTGGGTAGATGGCAAGAGAGGCATCAATCGGCTCATCTGCGGGATATTGGCGGAATATCGTTGGAGGTTATAACCGCCCTCGAATAGATTAAGTAATAACACCATTAGTCATCTTCATATTTGTTTACCTAAGAATCACTGAACCTAAATTTCTCCTCTGTTAGCGCTTTATTATATCCATAACTCACGGCATTTATTTATTTGTCGTTATCCGGCTGTCCTCAGTTATAATCCATTTTCTATTAGTTTCAACATTCTTAACTGTATTATTTTCTTCCTTAATTACGCCGTATGTACGTGAATGCTAGAAACTACTGGATGCATTTCCACCAAGATTCGTATTTAGAATACACCTGTCCTTGATAGGTTTCAGGGCAAATATTGTTTCTAAATCCCTGAACTAACTGGGGGTTTATACGAAACCGAAACAGTGATTTTTCACTTCCAAAAAATATACACAACAAAAGTTTATGGAAGTCTACCTACCTTGGTAGAAATTAATGTCTAAACCTTTTTTTCTCATGTGCATCATTTCGATACGAGGATCAATAAGGGAGATATCATTAAAGGACCGTTTTTCTGTACAAGTCCCATCGGACTTAACTCACGAGCGGGTGCGTGTAAAGCGTATTCCTTACAACTTGAAAACTACTGAAGACATTCGAAACAAAATTTATATTTAGCATCCACCTGTCCAAAGGTAGGTTTTAAATGTAAATAACATTTCATGTTCCGGAATGGACTGGCGGTTTATAAGGAACCGAAATGGTGATTTTACTCTTCCACAATATATACAGAACAAGACCAACCTGGCTGGAAATCGACCAAACCTGATGGAATTCCACCTCTAAACCTTTTTTTTCATGTGCATTTTTTCGTCAGGAGGATTAATAAGGGAAATATCATGAATGGTCACTTTTGCAGGTTAAGTCCAGCGGACATAGCCCAAAAGGTGTTTTACATGGAGCAGATTCCTTATCTATATAAATCAAATCGTAACGACTGTGTACCTCTACACTGACTATTTTGGCGAAATTTTCGTACAGCTTTCCGTTTAAGGGGTAATAATAACAATCTCCATAATTTTTGATTTCCTGAAAGTCCTAATTTTTACCCACCTCGCCCAAAATCCACATTGTGGCATAATCTGCCAGAAGAATAAGAAGATAATTGAAATTTGACAAAATTATACGTTTTAGCCTGTAACGAATGAAAAATCCTATATCATTAAATTTTTCATTTTTTATCCCCGAAGAATATTGAAATATGCAGGCAATTTTAATGATGGTGCAGACCTTCGGAAATTCCTATCACGTAACGGATTGCACAATCTCCGTTCAATTTGGAATGATCTACAACCTTGGTCTTATGACTTTATGCCGTATCTGTATCCCTTTTACGTTTGATTTTTCTCTATTAATCGATGTTAAGTCAATTTGGAATTTTCACATGCATTATTCATACTTTCAATTACTTATATGAAATACAGAATCATCAAACTCTTCACGAAAATTGGCCCACTCAGTAGCCATATGTGAGCCAAATGCTACGTATGTAGCTGTCACATTATTATCCGAAAAGTAATGTAATGTGAGATGATCTTACAAAACCTTTACCCTGTTCCACGTTTCTAAATCTGACCCAAGAATAGATGACATATCATTGGACCAGCCATTTAGGCCACTAAATCCGGCGTGTCTTATGGTATAATCCTTTGTCGATATGACGTACGTTTAGTAGCAGTTAATCTGTAAATGAAGGTCTTCAATATTGTAAACACGCATATACTTTCGTATGTCGATCTATATATATTCACTGATGTCGATTTAGCGATCGAGAAAGGGTCGGTCTGCTATTGTAATCAGTACTCCCCACACCGACTTTGACTGGCAGTAGGAAAGGGTTCCTTCTCCAACTCCTGTGTAACTGTCATTAGTAAGGAAGGTCTACAATTGTAATGAATAGTTCCCTTCTCGATTTGACTTGCAGAAGGTAAGTGAGCATGCAGTTTTGTTTAAAACTCCCCTACCCGATTGTGTTTGGCAGTAGGCAAGGGTGCCCGCCATTATAAAGAAATGTACTCATCTAAAATGTGACTGGCATTAGGCATAGTGGCCTGCTATTTTGATGGAAACTCACCAACTTGGTGTGACTGGCAGTACGCTGGCTGGCAGTAGGAAAAGGGGCCTGTCATTATAATGATAACTGCACAACTCAATTTCGAGTGATAGTAGGGTAATTGCCTGCCATTATAATAAAAACTGTAATCTGTCTGGAGGTAGGAAAGGGGGGTTGCCATTTTAACGAAAACTCCCCAAATCGATTCTGTCCGCATAGTAGGCAATGGGGCCTGCAATTATAATGTAAACTTCCCAACCTGATTGTGAATGCCAGTAGGCAAGTGAGCCTGCCGTTATATCACAAATCGGTAACAAACACTTTACATTGGAAACGTACGGGGACCTCCCCATGCTCTTTCTCGGATAACGCTAAGAGACATGCAATTTTAAAACTATCTTATTTACTGCATGTACACTATTTACTTCGATATTCGAATACAATGTAGAATACCGTAGCGAAGCACGGGTACATTCGCTAGTTAATAATAATATTAATAGTAAATATAAACAATTATAAAATAAATGTTTATGTAGTCAGAACATGGGTTAACATTAAAAATAACGTCTAATAGGTACACTCTATTTCAATAACTAATTTATTAAACTTACATCATAAACTTGCATTTATTCATAATATATAATACATTACTCCTACATGAAGATAGTTGGAATAAAGTTTCACAATGCTCCGCCCCCAATACCCCATCCCCCACCCTCTCTCCAGGTTACAGTTGCAGGCTTTAGGATGAAAAAGGTAGCAATCTGCTCTCCTCCAACCAATAGGAAAGATCCACATCATTACACGCGCCCCTCCCCTCCTCTACCCCTCCCCGAGGAACCATTAGCTAAGTTCAAAACCGCTCCTCTCCCAGGCTCACAGATCTATTATAGTGACAGGTGACAACAGACGTTTCTTTGGCAGTGTAGATAAGTACAAAATATTTCACTATACGGTGTTAGTTGTTTCCCACGCAATCATTTTTTACTCACATATGGTTCATATTATTACCTAAATCCATATCATTGACAAGTTTACACTATGTAAACTATACTGTACATATGTGCACATAATTTAAGTGATTTGATAAAATCTGAGGATGTTCTTGTAGAACAAAACATGTCATTCTTTGTATATAAAATGTGATTTTTACAGGTATGCTTATCGTGTTTTAATTTGCATTTGAATTTGTTGTGTGTCTGACAGACTGGAAAGTTTTTAAGACATTCCATAAGTCTGTTGTGTTCAAGTGGTTTGTCTAATGTACACCAGAAAGGTACAAGAAACCTAACAAAGCCTTAATTTCCATTAAGTCAGTAGGTCTTGTAGTTCGATATTCTTGGTCATATGGTTCATGGGTTATAGAAGATTTGTACAATCGACCAGAATGTTTATAATTCTAGTATCAAAAAAGCAGTTCCATATATCTACAGTAGAAGTCAAATTTCTTGCTGGTCCTTTCACCCAGGCAAATGAGTTACGATATTCACTGAGCGAGTTCTCACATTTTGAGGAGGAATATGCATTTTCCATTTCATGACATCATCTTTTCCAATGAAGTGCAGAACATTACGTTGCCATTTTTGTTGTGTAGGAGTCCCATTATTAATATCTTGCTCATTCTGTATCTCCTCCACGTCCTGTTCCAACTCCGAATCTTCTTCACGACATTCAAGATGATCTTGTTCCACAAAATCTTCCAAATCTTCTGCAGCCACATCATTCCATTCAGATTCCAGTAGTAATTTCAGCATGTACTCTTGTTGTTCATGTTCATAATTAATTTAGTTTCATTTCCAGCAGAAAGTAGTACGAGTACTAACTTTGGTCTGAGAGACCAAAATAAAGGAAATCTTGCTAAGAACTTGAGCCAGGCACTTAACATTCACGCAACAATAAGTACATTG